>NW_008481837.1:1341310-1381901 GCF_000524495.1 Plasmodium inui San Antonio 1
TAAAAAAAGGGGGAATTTCCTAACACGTTGGAGGAGGGAATGCTAACAAATGAATCACCTTTAAGTAGAAATGACCTTAAAATTTTGAAGTAAAGACTCATTTGGCATTTTTTTTTATTCTCAATTCGTTACAAATTTTTTCTTACGTAGTTGTCCCATTTGCCCCTCCAAATGACGATGTCAATACAACAATGAAGAGTTGCAAAAACAATGCAAACTTCTTCTGGTGCAACTTGAAAAAGAAGCTACGATTGGATGGACGAAATTTTGAAGATTCAAGAAACATTTCGATATACTTTCTGGGAGAACACGGAAATGTAGAGGTTTCTATTGGGCACACAAAAGTTATATGCAGAATCACGAGTGAAATTGTGAAGCCATTTGATAAGAAACCAAACGAAGGAATAGTAAAAGTAAATTTAGATATAGATAGTTTTACAAACGCAAATGATAATTCCCAAATTAGTGATGAATGTTTGGAAATTAGAAATTTAATTGAAAGAATTTTAAAATCAAGTAATCTTTTAAATTTTGAATCTTTGTGTATTATCCCCCAAAAGAAAGTGTGGTGTTTGTTAGTAAACATTATTGTCATAGAAAATGATGGGAATTTATATGACTCTTGCTATTTGTCTGCCTACAGTGGATTAGTACATTATCGAAACAATGAAGTGACAGTTGATAACAGTGGAAATATTATTATCGAAGAAGGGGAGACAAGTTACACCCCCTTGTCAATTCATAATACTCCTATTTTGACTACCTTTGCGTATTTCAATTGTGAAGCCATATGCCTGATCGATCCGTCCATACAGGAAGAAGAATTTATGTCTTCCAAATTATCCGTTGCACTTAACAAAAACGGAAAATTAGTGAGTATATTGAAACCGGGGGGGTCCCCTATATCGTATGAAAAAATACTTGAAGCTATCGAGCTAGCGAAAAAAAGAGTTAAAAGCATTTTGAAAATTTTAGAAGATGCGTTAGAGGAAGATAAACATTTAAGAAATAGCTTGAAAAAGAAAAATTTACAGATCAAATATTCTTCCAATCCTGTGCACATAAAATATGATGACGCACGTGTTCATGCAAAACCGCTGGTTATCCCCACCAACAAATCAGTAAAAAATAATCTCAACATTGAAAAAATTATAAAGAAATATGAACAGTACATATATTCGCAGGAGGTGAAGAAGGAAGGAAAAGAAAAATCGGCGCAGGGGGAGACAACCCTAGGGGACACTACGCGCACAAGTCAGTACCTGTTAAACGAAGAGCTTCGAAAATTGAAGCAGAAAAGGGGAATGAAGAATGGTGAGGAGTTTGCCTACATGGATAAGTATGATGACGATATCAGCGAGATCAGCGACATCAGTAGTAACTTCGGCACAGGAAACGAAGTGGACCTTAGAAATGCAGATGTGGGGAAGATAAAGAGACAAGAATTCAGCGACGGCAACTCGCATCTGCATAATTTGAAAATGCAAAGAACAAGCGAGGTGTCCCGAAAGGAGATAACTAACCCTCCAGAGTGTCAACCGATGGGTGTCACCAGAACTGCGAACGATAGGATAGACGCCACTGTTCGCTCAAACCCGTATTTTAAGGGATACCCAAGTTTCCAGGACCAGAAAAGGAACGCGAGTGCCAAGAAGCACGCCGACTCGTCTGTCGTCTCGAATGACGATTCATCCGACATAGACTTCTCCGTGGCGATTAACCAGAATTTGAAGAAAACAAAGAGGAAAAAAAGCTAAGTGTGCCGGTGAACCGCGGGAGCCGTCGCGATGGTGGACTCACGAGGATACAATTGTCTGCATCAACATAGGGCACCCCTTTGTCCTATTTTGTGCAGCTGCTCTTATTTGAAGCGGCAGGCGGTGGTCTGCCCTTTTCTCGCCCACTCTTCGTACCTTCGCACATTCGCACGTTCGTACCTTTGCACTTTCGTACCTTTGCATTTTCATACCTTCGTGCGTGCTTGCCGGGTTCCCTCTTGACAGTTGCGCCCCTCTTTAATTTCGCCCGTCTTCACCGTCAACATTTTTAATTTAAAATTTTTTTCAGTGCCAAACCGATGTGCAAAAAAAAAAAGCGCAACGTAGTGTAAGAAAGGCGCACAATAAAATGACCCTCGCCCTGTTTCTGAGGGGGAGAAGCTTAAAAGCGCAGCAGAGAGCGCCGAACGGGTAAGCAGGTCGTTATTTGAAGGCGTCCCTTTTGTGAAACACATCGGGGGGGGTGTTCTTCTGGCCGAACGTTTTGAGGCGGACCAGCCGTGGGGATGTGCCATGTCTGCCTGCCATATCTGTACATGTGTAAGCCAGTGCCGAACATGCACATGGGTAAACATATAACTACCGCTTTGGCGCGGGGGAAAAAAAAATATATATTAGGTCAAATTCGGGTCAAATGTTAGGCCAAGGTGTGGCCAAATATTGGGTCCTTGTTGAGCCCACACGGATTGGCGAAAATGCAATCCTGTTCGAAAAATTGGAAGCGTAATTACTTGGCCACTTCACTTTTTTTTTTTCTCAATGTTAAAATATGTGATAATTTTCTGAACTCGTTTCATTCTTTGATCCCAATTGGAACCAAATGTGTAAATTGAAATAGTTTAAATTGAGAAATGGAATTTCTACATGCTCTGGAAACGCTTGCGCCAGTGTTTTTTTTTTTTTTTGAGGGAGAGGGCAACCAAATGGCTGTGATGAAGCAGCGGGCGAAGTGACCATCTAAATTTTGTTCCCCTTCCGGATAATCTACGAAGAGAAAAAAAATGAGAAGATGAAGAAAAGGGACGCGTTAAGGTGTATGCACGCTCTATGCGCGTTGTTCCTGCTGGGGGCAGAAGCGAATTGCAATGGAGTGGGGCATCTTTCAGGGAAAAGCAGAGTTACCCGCTCAGTTGCTCACGGTGGAAGTAGTGCCGACAATAGAGGCAACAATAGCGGCAAGAGTAGCGGAAACAGTATCTGCAGCAGGAGGGGAGCCGCTCTGAAACGGCACCTCAGGGGGGAACCCCTCCAACCCGAATGGAACAAAAAGGGGAGAGAAATCCAAGTGAGGTACTTCATAACAACGGGGGGGCACCACTTGAGAGACTTAGATCAGGGGACAAAAAGGAGTACCAAGCGGACCAAGCAAGCCGTGCTTACGAAGCAGATTGAACGTACTAGCCAGAGCAAACAATTCGCGCTACACATGGATGAGCACAAGGGAGATTCCAGCGACTATATGTTTAACCTGATGAGGGAAAGGAAGAATAACCGGGGGCAGACTTTCCCCACAGGAGTAACAAACCAGTATGGACAAAAAAAATTGGGTGTTGACGCTGCACCGGAGAATCGCCGCCCCCTGAAAGAAGACGAAGTGACCTACAGATACGTAGAAGAAATGGAAGCAAAAAAAATTAACATCAGGGGAGTGGACATAGAATATCGTGTGTACAATTTAGAAGAAGGAATATACATCGTGGATAATGCAAATTATGAGAAAATAAAAGATCTGTGGGACAAAGACGAATTGAAGAAGGCCAAAGAAAATTTCCAAGGATCTTTTGACATAAAAAATCAGGGCATTAAAGAGGAGGACTGGATTATGCTCCCACTAGATTATGATGAAAATAAAAATATCAAGTTGGTGAAGGCAGACTTCGACAATCCCACATATGATTATATACTCACGTACTACGACAAAGAAAGGAATTACTACTTCGAATATAAAAGGAGAAATTATTACAAACCGTTTCGAAACACAGTGCATGAGACACCACCATACAAATCAGAGTTAGAGGAAGACAGAAGATATTATGGGAAAGAAATTATCATACCTAAGAAAAAGCTAGATAATGAAATTTTTAGGCAACCAATGTTAAGTGATGTTTTGACAGGGGGGTGCAATAGAGAACCCATAGGATTAGAATCATGGAGGTATGTAAAATATCCATACGGAAATTTAATCGAGTATCAAAAATATAGCCAACTTTATTGTGTTAAAAAAAATGGGAAAGATAAACCCGTTATGAGATACCACTATTTGGGGAATAGCAATTTAGCTGTTTCTGAAATTTGCTTAGGCACGATGAATTTCGGAAATTATGTGGATCAGAAAGTGGCCCACGAACTATTTGATTATGCTTATGAAGAGTTCCAGGTGAATTTTTTCGATACGGCCGAAATATATCCCTTGCCTGTTAGCGAGAACTACTTTGGGTTGTCGGAGGAGATTTTAGGAAACTGGATTAGGGCAAAGGGGAAGGCCAACCGGCATAAGTTTGTCATCGCGACGAAGATTTGCGGAAGGACGGATAAGATTCCTTGGGCTAGGAAGTACAAGGGGGGGAGGGCAACTGGAACAGCGGCTGGTGTAGCTGCCTATACACATGACTCCGGGGGAGAAGCACAGGCGAACGCACAGGGCAACTACAACAAGGGAAATCGCGATCAGATTCCCTACTCCAAGGAGGAGAGCAAAAGCCCCATGGAAAAGCTCGAGGAGCTAAAAAGAAAGGAGGAACTATATCTGCAAAAGGACTACGAAGCACTGGAAAAGATGAAAAAACTGGAGAAGTGGAAGGAGAGTCAGAGAAAGGACAACATGATCACACTGAGCAAGGAGAATATTATTTCGAGTGTGGATAACTGCTTGATGAGACTGAAGACGAATTACATCGACCTGCTGCAACTGCATTGGCCAGACAGGTACTATCCCAATCAGTCTTCGGGAGATTATGGTGACGTGCTTTACGACTATAACAAATACTATGACGACTTTGTGCCCTTTGTAGAGCAGCTGCAAGCAATTAATGAGTTAAAAAAAAAAGGGAAAATTAGAGAATGGGGATTAAGTAATGAAACTCCCTTTGGCTTACTCAAATTTTACGATTTATGCAAACAGTTACACATATCTCCCCCCGTGTCGGTGCAGTTAGAATACAATTTATTGTGTCGTAATGATGTAGAAAAAGGGTTTCTTGAAATTTGTCGACCCCAGAATGCTAATGTTTCTATTTTGGCTTATTCACCCCTATGTGCGGGCATTTTAACGGGGAAGTATTTAGAGTACACGGATTACACGACTAAGGGGAGAATGCAAAAGTTTCCTTCCTACATGAAGCGTCTGCGAGGATCCATAGCTACTTATATCATTCGGGAGTTGTATTATTTAAGTCAAAAGTACTACTTCCCAAACCTCACTGTGGCCGCCCTAAAATGGGTCTACACACGATCGTTCGTCACGTCCACCGTTATCGGCGTGTCCGACTTCCTGCAGCTGCGCGAGAACTTGTACTCTCTCACGGAGAACATGCTGTTTACGGATAAGCTGGAGCGAGAGATAAACGCGCTGCACTGGAAGTTCAGGGACCCCATCCGGATCATCCAGTGAAGCGCCGCGGGGTGGAGCGGCGAGTATCCTGATTAGCGGCGTTAAACTGGTAGTGGCATCGAATTTGTGTATTGTGTGGTTAATTTTTTTCTTTTTTTCTCTTTTTTTTCCCCCCTCTTTTCTCTTGGCGTGACTACGGATTGCGCCGGCAGAAGGGGGCCCTCCAGATGGGTATATGAAGCCCCCCCATCTCATTTTCTTCCCCTACCTATTTTTTACAAGTGTCGGTGTGCCTGGACACAGTTGAATGCCCGACAATTCTGGCTCACCTTTTCAGCGCCCTATATTTTTTCCGTCCCCAATTTGGCGTCCTTTGTTTTGCCCCCTCACGGTGGGTGTCATTCGTAGGTTACGCCCATTTGTTCATTTTTTTGTGAAGCGTTTTTTTTTTCAAATTGGTGTGCCCGGCTCCTTTTACTTTTTTTTTTGTTTCCCTCTCCACATGTTGAACGCAGAGAAGTATGAACATATTGAGTTGCCCATCTCCAATTGGTGATTAGCAAGTGGGGATATGAAGGGGAAGGTATCCCCATCGGATGGTTTGTGCAGCCATTTTTTTAAGGGGCAAAATTGGGGAGAGGTACACCTTTAAAGTACAGTTTTGTGTGACTCTCCCCATTTATTCCACCCTTTTCCACGTTGACGCATGACGAGCTGAACATGGACGTGGAAAACCCGAGAATCATGGTAGGCGAACAAGGAAAGGCGCTGTTTTACCTAACCAACCACGCAGACAACATATGCAGCGTGAAATTTTGCGGCGAAGATGTGTTAATCTCTACCTGCGATTGTGGAATGGTCACGTTATGGGATTTAAATAATTTAACAAGCACAGGGAATTACAAGGTATCAAATTATAGTGCACTATATGCGTCTCTTTTTGATAAGGACCATTTTTTTGTAAAAACAAAAGAAGGGTCGGTAAAATTATGGGACATAGAGCATAACCATTGTGCTGTAAAATTAGACGCCAACAATTATACATACGCCAAGCCGTACTGTGTGAATGGAAAAATAGTCACTCCTGTAAATCACCATGGGGACATTGCCATCTATGACCTGAGGATGCAGACAGATTTGCCGCGTAACAATACTGTATGCAGTGTGTCGAACGAAGGAAGTAGTAACACGCTGGTCATACGCTTTAACAAAATAAAGAAAAGTGTTGCAAATATCAAAGTGTTATCTTCCACTACGAAGCAGAAAGAAGAGAAATCTATTTTGAATAGCGAATTGAAATTCTGTAGTGACATTTTGGATATTTCCCCAGTTCCATTTTGGGGAGACTCGTTTATCCTGGCATGTTACGAACCTTCGCTTTTTTTAATCTACGATTTTAGGATGACGAATCAGTTCGTTTCCAGTTTTATAATAGACGTGAAGGAGAATGTCCTAAGTTATTACTTAAATAGAGACAAATGCGTAGTTAGTACTAGTAACAATTCTGTGTACTCCCTTACATTTGGGAAAAATGAACAGGTCGTCTGTTTGATCAAAAAGGCACACTGCCCAAAATATAATATGACTAATTTAACGATAAGATCGGATAGTAAACTCTTCATTTCAATTACGGACAAGTGTTCTGTTAACTTGTGTGATTTACACCAAATGGAAGTGATAGAG
The DNA here is from genome assembly GCF_000524495.1 of Plasmodium inui San Antonio 1. NCBI lineage: Eukaryota > Apicomplexa > Aconoidasida > Haemosporida > Plasmodiidae > Plasmodium > Plasmodium inui. The sequence continues at coordinate 1,348,322 of NW_008481837.1, forward strand.
TGCATTAAGACTTATAAGTTTAATTGCTTCAATTTCGTGGACTTCCACCCTTTTTCCGGCCTCTTCGCAGTGGCAGAACGGAATAAGATTTCCATGTGGGCAAACCAAGCCTCCAGTTTTGAGCCACCCTCCTCGAGTGGCAATCAGTCAGAAGTGGTACCACTTGGATGAGACGCGTCCAAATGGGCTGCGTACTTGACTCCTCCTAATCATGTCGCCCATCTTGAGCATGTCCACCGAAACGTGTTACCAATTGATAAGGTTAAAAAATTGCAAAGTTCAGCAAAGAGTTTTAATTTTGTAGTATTAAAATCAATGGTAATGAGTAAACGAAATAAGAAGGAGGTGGAAAGGGAGCTGAGGGGTTTCGAAAGCAAACATTCAAATCGGTTAATGCGTGGGGGAGAAAAAATCGGAGAAGCAGCTGCACGCATGCTCACTATTAGGATGGCGTGAAATCGGGAACAGCATGAATGCCTGTTCACACGACATTGTGGTAACAAGGAAAAAAACAGCAAAAAAATAGGAACAATACAGGAAAAAAAAAATGACAAAAATGGATCGGCAATCTGCAGGGAGATTAAGTCGACACACGAAATGGGTGGGTTTCAAACCACAAGCCTGTAGGTCACGTACCTACCAGCTGTTTCACTGGGCCTGATTATTTTAACAACCTAAGAAATGAAACGGAAAAGCATGAAATAAGGAAAGCATACAAAAATGTGATGCAGATGGGGGACGAAGAGCATGGGCGAACGGGGAACGGTATGCGGCGAGAACAGCCTCCTTGCCATTAGCACCTTTTTTTTTTTTTACCTGTCCTTTTGCGAGGCCGAAGTATCGACAGACAGGATCCACGTCTTGAATTCTAGGCAACTTGTTTTCTTTAATCTGAAAATAAAGAAGTGGGCTAAATATGCGGGGCAGCACAGAGGGAACACGTGCATGCGGCAGAATTGTAGAAATGGAAAATTCTTCTTCCCGCTTTCTTCAATCCGAGTATTAACATAACGAAGCATAGGAGTTTTTTTCCCGTTTGATCAATTTTAACACCACACCAAAGGAAGTAGAATAGTGCGTAGCAACCACACAATTTTACTCTGCTGATGCGTTTCTTTTCCTTTGCATGTTTCTCCTCTTTGTGGTTTCATTCATTGTCTTACCTTATATCTTTGTAGGAGGTTCCTTTTTTCGTCACTCGTAAGGGGGATGTGCCTTGGAACGAGCTCGTGCTTCGTTATGTTAACCTGGCGAAGTCGAAATGGACGAGGTACATATCATTGTTGCGTCAGGAGTTACCTGCGGGTGAGAGGGGACACCCCCCAAAATGGAGACCCCCAGGTGGTAAAGTTTATACCCCTTTTCACCTGTTTGCAGAGGCGAAAGTGTCGCCTTTTTTGCGTTAACACAAATAATTTGTTAATTTTTTTTTTTTTTTTAACTGTGCTTACCAACAATTCGGTGTCCAAAAAATTTTCTATGATGTGTCTCGGGGCAGCTTCCTTAATTGCCTATATAGGAGTGCAAACAGAAACATCTAGGTGTCGACAGGTGGAAAAAAAAATAAACATATAAACAAATGAATAAATAAATAAAAACCAGGTTCATTCCTTATATATAAAAAAAGAAGGAACAAAATTATTATATCATGCTTATATGCATTAGAATTACATCTCGAGCGAAGGGTGTCAGTGTATTTTGCGTCACAAGTATTGCTCTCTGAATTGACTTTTCATCCATTTTTTCCGTCAGCCTGTATGGTTATATTTTTACATAAAGTTAAAATTGTATGTGAAGGGTGGCGACACGTGTGAAGAGGTGACATTATATAAGTAGATAGGACCCCGACTGTCGCATGCATTTTAGCGTCTTTTGTGTGTTACTCTCTCAAAGGTTTGACTCCTGTTTTTTTAGTTTCATCTGCGAAGTAAACTATAATTTTGTTGTTCGCGTCGTTCTTATGACTTGTGATGATAGTCATTCTGGATCGTCTGAAAATGGAAGCGCGGGAAAGGGACAGGGAGGGAAGGGATTTATCATGGTACACGCTTCTTTGCACAGCGGTTTATTATTTTAAAAAAAAGGGAAAAAAAAAAAAAAAAAAACGGAATGTTTTTTCTAACGTGGAGGAGTATGCATTTGCAAATGTCCTTTATCACACGTGTGAATTTTGTAAGTGCTTTTTCTTACAGCTTTTCATTTTCCTCAAACTGTTCCTTGAAGGTGGCAAAGTTTTCCATCTTCTCCCTGGGTGTTATGATGTATCCCCTGTCCTCGAGCATCTCACAGCAGGTTTTTCTGCATTTGTAGAACCTCGTGATGGGGTCTTCCATTTGGTTGATTAGATCTCTGTCACGAGGTGGTGCTTTTTTATCTGTGCTTCACTCACGGGGTGGTAACAACTTCTTACTTTACCCTATCTTCTTTTGCCCTCGTCTATTTTTCAAATTTTTCGGCTGCCAGTGGAGAGCTGATCTGACAAAGTTAATCCTTGGAATTTAGCTTATCAAATTGTTGGGGGGTAAAAATGGGTATAAATATAAGGGGCGCTATTTAGTTATTTATGCTATATCCTTGCTCTTTCCCAGGGGCAGTTTTTTCCGGTTCCCTCTTGTTTTACGAGGCCATTTCTTCCTATGGGAACTTTCGCTCGTTCATATTACTCTTTTTTTTTTTCTGCTTTTTTGAGAAGGAGAAAAAAGAATTACTGTTCACAGTTCTACGCACGCTGGTTTTTTAATCCACTCGAGGGAACATTTCCAATGCGTATGCCGACAGTGCTCCTGGAGAATCGCTAATTGTTAAACTTAAAAACGAATGTGGATTTATTCTATACACGCGTTTGCAATACGCGTACGCCCGCATGGCTTGCTCATTTGCACGGAGGTTCCTGTGCTCCGCATTAAAAATGGCATTATTGCTTTTTCCTTTGGGATAAGCCCCTTTCATTATCGAAAGGTGGGTTTACTTTATTTTATTCTGTTTTATTTATTTAGTTTTGTTTTATGTTTTTTTTTTCGTTTCTACGACGGCATAAAGTAGCCCTATCCTTGGCAAGTCGCAAATATAACTGCATTTTAGCTTTCTCTTTAGTTTGCGTAGCGCTTATCAGAAGGGGCGGTTTAGGTAGCAACAAAAATGACGCAACGCAAGGGATTACCAAGAGGCATTCTTTTAAACAGAACAGATATATACCTACGTTAATACTGCTCTGCGCGGGGGTATGGATGCGTGCCAGGAGGAGTTGTCAAAATTGGGGGGGAAGGAAGAATTAACGACAAATTTTGGCATTTCTGCATTCAATTCACATAGCAAATGGGGGTGGAAAAAAAAAAAATTCGTGTCACTGGTAAAAGCGAAAAACATTTTGTAGAAGTTACCATTTTGTGCTCCTTTTTATAATTTTTTTAATATTTAGCCAAATGAAAGATGGGTGGCCAATAAGAGGTGAGAATTCCCGTGATTTGCATACCCCCCCAGCTGTGTACATTTTTTTTTTTTTTTTGCATTGCTAATGTCTGCAGCAGGGGGGAGGGGGTGGGAGGGTATTCCCCCTCTTGGGAACGCGCAAATGTTTATGTCGGCACCGTATACATATATCTCTGTACCGTTGGGATGAATAAAATGGCGCACATCTGATGGGAAGATGACGGGATGGGCAAGAAGATTGGCTGCCTACCATCCAACTATGTTCTCCTCAATAATGCCCAAGAGAAAATCAATGCCCACTTTGGAATAATTTAAGCAGCTTATATATCGAAGGCGTCCATTGCCATGCTGAAGGAACTGCTGCTTATAGGTGATTTCAATTTCTTCCAGTGTCTCCAAACAGTCAGCGGAAAAGGATGGACAAACCACATCGACGACATTACATCCATCAGAAGACAACTGCTTTAAAATATTTTCAATACATGGTTGTATCCATCTTTGTCCTTCTATTCTGGATTGGAAAGCCAAAATATAATCTTCCTTCTTAAGGTTCAGCTTTTTAATCAACTGGTTTGTACTCTCGATACAAAAAAAAGGATATAGATCTCCATCCTCCACCGTCTTAGTAGGTATGGAATGGTAAGATATGATTAATTTGTTTCCCTTTCCATTTATTTTCCAGAAATTTTGAATACTCTCAGTAATACTGTTTAGGTACTTTTCATTTAGGCAGTATCCCGATAGAAATCTCAACTCTGGGATGTTATTCCACTTTTTTAAATTTTCCCCTACGCAGTCAAGCGTGGATGCTACTGTGCATTCGGCCGATTGGGGATATAGGGGCACTACTAGAAGCTTGTTTATGTTTTTGCCTTTCAAATAATCCAATGCTCTTTTTATGGACCTCTCTCCGTATCGCATTCCGTAGGTAATCGCAACTTTGTCTTTGTACCTGCGAGGTTGTCGAGTGGTGGCTATGTGGTCGTTGGGGTGGTTGCTATGTGGACGTCGGAGTGGAGGCTATGTGGACATCGGAGTGGAGGCTATGTCGATGCTGGAGAGGAAGCTTATGTCTATGTTGGAGTGGTGACGCGCTTCCCATTCGTGTAAATAGCGTGTGATTCCACCAAGCACTGAGTGATTAGTCTTTCCCACACAAATGAAAGCAGGCGAATCGTACATTTTTGTGAATGCTCACACGGACACAGATTCATAGAAGGGCTTTTTTTTTCTCTCTCTCAGTTACATTGCAAATAAACGCTCCTTCAACTCCGCGCACTGGTTATGCGTGTTCACGCATAGAGGGGACCCTTCGTCTGTCCACACATTTTTATATTTGGATAGGGACTTTGCTGCGGGGATCATACATGAGGTGGTGATCAGGGGAGGTGGGAAATGCCATGTATATCTTGCATGTTACCTTGCGGCGGTGTAAATAGGCATAACGCGCCCCTTGGTTGCCCTCAGAAGGGTGTCTTTTTTTCGAAATAATTTCCCCCCCCTTTTTTTTTATCGTTACCGCTGCGCAAGGGAAGTACGTAGCCATAGAGCAGGGGCAGCCACAAAAAGCGATTCAGCTTGACAACTCGCGGGTCGCCAAGGAACTCTAAAAGGGTAGAGATGTCCGGTAAAGGAAAAAAATAAAATAATAAGTTAATATGCGGCGACGCAGTACAATATGTATGATGTACATGCGCATTATGGGGTGTATTTTTTTTTTTTTTTTTTTTTTAAAGGAGAATTGTTTATCCCCACGGAGGTGGTGGTTTGGGGGGCCTGTAGCACTATTTCAGAGCACTTCCCAATTTTTTGTGCCCTTTTCCTTTTTTCCCCTTTTTTGTCTTTTCCTTACTAGCCAAATATTTGTACAACGCCCAATAAGTCGGTTTCGCGGGGCTTCCCAAATTGGTTATGAGTATGCCGATTTTGTTGCGTTGGAGGCTGTTTGTTATTTTATCTTTGGATAATTTTAAGTTGTTGAATTTTAGGAAGTCCTCTATATTCATTTTTACGAACGGCACCAAGTGCGATGTTCACAGCTGGTGCGTGCTCAAGGGGGGTTGGCTATGCCAAGGGGAAAGTTCGGGTCAATCGGGAGGCTGAAATTCAATTGGGGCGAGCCAAAATGAGACCGCGAAATCTATCCCTATGCAAACGAAACTCGCCCAAGTTGACGCTGAAGGGATGATCTTTACATGTCACAAAGAGAGAGAAGAAGATAGAAGAAAATTACAGGGAAAAATTAATTTAAAAAAAAAAAAATTGGGAAGCAAACAAATGAGGCTAAAACACCGCACAAGCTAAGTTGTAAAATTTGCACCTGCGTAGGGAACACATCACATTCGTATATACGCGTACGTTAGATATATTTTCTTATAAAATATAAGTAGCTCTGAAAGGACGCCTGAAAAGTTCGTATGGGAAGTGCTAATCTTTAAAAATGCCACTTCGCTTCTATGATCCAGCAGGAAAAGTGGGCCAGATAAACAGAGCAGAGAAGGCAAGATGAAGATTAATTTATCCCTCGGCAAGAAAACTAGAGGCGAGGAGGCGGGACAAAAGACGGGTAACGAGGAGGGCACATCGACTGGGGCATTGAAGAAGGGAAATCAGGAAGGTGATCGAAAAAGCAACAAAGAGGGAAAGGCAACAACCAAAGAAAAAAGTGTGAAGAACCAAATAGAGGATTTCTTTGTGACCTCAGATGATGAAGAGGAACCGTACGAACTGGAGAACAACCAAAATAGAAAAATAAATGAAGAAAAGAATAAACAAATCGAGAAAGAAATAAGAGAATATATTTATGAGCATGAAAATCCGGGGGAAACAAAACCAAGGGAGGAATTAAAAATTGATCACACAGACAGGAAGAAGAAAATTCGCTACCTGGGTTATAGGGCCGACGAGTTGACGAAGCTGCATGAGGATAGAGCGAACGGGTTGGGGGGGAAGAAGCAGTATGACGCCTTCTATAAGGAACTGGGAGAGACCAGAAGCCACCGTCGGGGTAATGACACATGGGGGGAGAAACGATCGAAGGAATATTTGCCGAAACGTCCAAGTGGAAGAAAGAGCACAGAAAGGGAAGACACAGCTGCAGCCAAGGCCGAAGTGGAGAAGGAAATCCGTATCGATGACATATTCAATAAGAGGGAAAGCGACCAGAAGGGAAAGTCCAAATACATGGACGCCCTCATTGGTAGCGCAAAACGAAGGGAATTGGAAAGGGAAATGTTGATTCAGAAAAAACTCAAAATTGATACATCCAAGGAAGAAAAAGTTTTTATAACGAAAGCGTATAAAAAAAAAATTCAGGAGAGGGAACTAATTATGAAGGATATGCAGCTGGAGCACCACCAGGTGCAGGCTGAGAATCGGCAGTCCAACTTCAACTTGAATTTGTTTCTTAAAAATATAAATGCGCCGTCCAATTATAATCGGTCGAATAGGCGTCCCCATTGTGAGGAGTAAAATTGGGGGCACAGAAATATAACGTGATCATTGTCACGCAAGTGTGTGTGTGGGAGATATTTGACGAGGGGAAAAAGGCACTCGAAGTGTAAATATAAAAGGAGTTCAAGATGCGTTCGGAGTATAAATAACGAAGCAGTAAAAAGCGCGCATGCAAACAGAGAATGGGATGACTGCAAACCACGCGTAGCATGTGCACAACGGCATACGATGAACTGATATGGCGAGAAAAAAGGGAAATAAAAAGAAAAGGAGGCAGTTAAGACAGATCCCCCGAAAACGCATTTGTTTTATTCCCCCCTGAGGACCACTCCACCCGTGAAACGTGCCAAAGAATGATGAGGTCACTCCTTATTTTCCTTGTACAGAATTTTCACGAGGATGTAATTTTTCCAGGGGCCTATCCGATACCCCAGTGGCTGAATCCGGACAATGTCTCCGATCTTTGCTTCGCTCTTTTCGTCATGGGCCCAAATTTTTTTTGTGTACCTGAAGGTCTTCTTATACCGAACGACGTACATGTACCTGTGGGGCGCATGGCAAATGTGGGCGATGTAAAATGTGGGCGATGTAAAATGTGGGCGATGTAAAATGTGGGCGATGTAAAATGTGGGCGATGTAAAATGTTGGCGATGTAAAATGTTGGCGATGTAAAATGTGTGCTATGTAAAATTTTGGCCATATAATTTTTTTTTTTTCCTTTTTTTTTAATGTGTAAGTGCATTTCTCTTGCACATTGAGGGGAACCTCTGCATGGAACCCCCCCCCTTCTCATTTTTTTCGTTTGCCTATTTAGGGGTATTATGATGCTGTGTTGTGTTTATTCTAAGGCCTTTTTTGTGTGGCATATCTTTTACTCCTTTTTTGTGTGTTTAGCTTGACCGCGACTCGGTGGGTAAAGACATGTTTTCCCTTATGTGAATACTCACATGTGGGGACGGGTCTACCTGCGTCCCTTTGCCCTCCGAGGCTTGGCCCCACGTATCACCGCACTAGGCTAACCTGTCGCATGCAACTCGTATGCTCTTGGGATGCTTGTCGTTAATGACGTAACCGACCATTTCGTTATTCGCTAAATTGTTTTTAATAACTTCAGTGGGTTAAAAAAAAGGGAATATCATATGTGATTGTAGGGGAAAGGGGACGTTGAAAAAATGCAAGCATGGAAAATGAGAAAATAATGGAGGGAAAAAAGAGCACATGGAATCGGTAGGAGAAAAGCGTTAACCCAGAAAAAAAGGGACGTAATAAAACAAGACATTAACATAGTATTAAGAGGATGTAATTAAAAAAATGTGCTATGATATGCACTGGAGAATTAACAAAACGGAGCGCAGTGGTAGCTGTCTGGAATGATAACGTAACAAACAACAACTGACGTAATTGGTTAGTCTAATTTTCGCCATTTTTATGGACATATCATGTGGCGCCCCAGGGCGTTGTTTGCTTCACGGTATGAACAAATTTAGAAAAAAAAAAGGTATATTACATGTCCTCAAATATCCAGCCGTAGCACGTTGCCAAGCTTTGTAATGCCAGTAAGAATATATTCCGCTTAGTTTTATCATTTTTTTTTTTCTGTTTCTTCTCCCTTGCCAGTTTGCATGCTTCTCTCTGTTGGTGTGGCGTAGGTGGTGTAGCGCGTTCGCTTGTATAGTATTCCTCACGGTGGTTTCAATGGGCTCATTTGCTTACGCATGTGGGTCGCCCCGACGGTGATCGGGAGGAGCATGTCCAGAAAGCGCTCTATACCAACCCCCGAATAAGTTGGGCGGAAAAGTTTTAACGAAAAAGCTCCTTGTGCAGCTGGTGGCACAGGGAAATGACGCCATGTACATGGTATATGTACACTTCGGTCCTTTCCTTTGGCCCAAAATATTTGGCCATCTCGTAAGAGGGGAAAAAACAAAACGCAACAATGTTTCCGCTAACACATGGGCAAACGATGACGCGCGAGAAGACGAGGGAAGTCCAAAGATGTGGTGAGCGGAAATTGAAGGCCTTTTCGACAGGCACTATAAATTATTTTGAGGAAAAAAAAAAAAAAAATTTGCAAATGTATAAATATAGATTTGCACAACGTACGTATGCGGAACGGCATATTCTAAAATTCCCCGAAAGATGCCAACAAAAAAATTGTGGCAAACGCATGCTCTGTTTATTCGTGCGTTTGGCATATGCATACGACTGCAAAGATGTTTTACGTTATATGTGCGATTGAAAGAAATGTTGCCTGAGGGTAAAAAATTGCTCCAGGTTTTATGCTTTTTTAACTTTAACCAAAACTGCGTTCCTTCGTTCAGTTATTATTTATTCATGTGAATATTAATTTTTTTTTAAACAATTTTTTATCCTTTAAGTAGTTTAGCAGCGTGTAGAAATATCATAAGGGCGTTGTTGTAGTGGTTAAGCGTCACCTTTATTTTCCCCCTTTTTTCCGTATTTTCTTTGCGTTTTTTCGGCTCTTTTTTGCCATTTTTTCTCCCCCCCATCCGGCGCAACTAGTACAAGATGTTTTACCCAGGAATGTTTCGAGAAAAGCCGAAGGACATAATTTCGGACAAGTGGAAAATCATTTTGAGGGTTTCGGGCTTCCTCGTATCATGTTATTTGATCTGCTTCCATGGGGAATTATTTGATATACCAGAAAATAACAAGTTGTCGTAGGGAGTCTCTTTCGCCCAAGGGGGAGGCAATCGCGCAGGGAAGCCTACGTAACGTGGGCATATGCGTAAATATATAAATAGGGAAAGAGCGGGAGATGGCTAATGATACAAACATGGGAGAAATTTATAGGAAGCGGAATCTCTTTGAAGTGAAGACGCAACCATGTGCCAAGTCCAATGGGCAGGCTTACTCAACTGGGTTCCTCGACTGCGTTGGCGCATGCTACCTTGTGTGCCCCTGCGCATGAGAGAGCCACCGACGGGGGACGAGCGTGCGTCGTGCTCAACAGCAGCACGGCTAATCGTAAGTTTATGCATTCGTTTAGCAAATGTTGCGTCTTTACACGTTTCCGTTTTGCTGTTCCACCCTTTTTAAGGGTGGACAGCTCTTTTTTCAAAGCGCACAGCGGGGAGTTACACCCCTTTTTTTTTCGAAACAGTGTTGTATTTCTTTGTACCATTAAGCAACATAACGCTTCGGATTGAAGTAAAATTTTCATTCTTTTTAAAAAAAATTGTGTACATGTGAGTTACGATTTTTTTCCTATATTGGAGGGCAAAAAAAAAAGGATGTGCATTTTGCGAAGTGTAATCAGGTCCACAAGAAAAGGAGGAGGCATAGAAAGGAGAAGTGCGTTTTATTTTACTCAGAGTGGAATTAAATATCGTGAGTAAAATTCCGCATATCTATGCGGTGAGTTGTAAAAAAAAAAAAAATATGAAAGAATAAAAGGAGGGGAGAAATCAAAAGAAAAGGAGGGGAAGTGCAACGGAGGAGAAAAGACATACAAAACGGAAATCCATATGTAGTGTTTATACACACTGGATAGAAGCAAAATGGGTTAAGTTGGAAATTCGGGAGAAAAAAAAATAAAATTAAAACTTAAAAAGGCTAAAACACTAAAAAAAAAAAACTGGTGTGGAGAGGGAGCAGATTAAAAAAGGGAAAAAAATATATGTACATGATAAAATGCACAAAAAATTTCACAGAGTGGTACAAAATTTGTAATGAGACCAGGTGCTGATGGAAAATCACATCAACACAGGTGGAATGTAGTTCCTCTGTCTGCCTCTATTTCTTTCTCTTTTTCTTTCTTTCTTTCCTTCTCTCTGTCCCTGCACACACATATGTGAATAGGAACCCCCCCGCAAGATAGCCTAACTACACATTGCGGTGGCCTCGCTAGACAAATCTGTAATTCTTCACGCACTGGAAAAAGTACACGTATAGTTCCTCGTAGCTGGTCGTGGATAACATGTCTTCATTCACATGGTCATAGATGTACTTGGAAATGCCCCTGTAAATCCTCTTGGCATCAGATCGTTTGAGCTTCTCAATTATAGCAACGACGTCAAAGTGCAGATCATGCGTCAACTTTAAGAAATGCTTATGAGTGAAAAGAAGCTGAAGCTTTTTAATCTTTTCCAAAATGACATGGAAGGAGTAGTAAACATAGATAATCCTGGGGCTGTTAAACATATTGAGTAAATTCCTATACTTGACGTAAAAGCCAAACAGGAAGATGTCCTCGGAATGGTAAATTTTCTTGTCATCACATGTTAGCAGTGCTCGAATTACAAATTTGTAAAAATTTAGCGAAAAGGTAAATATAAAATTGTTTATTAATTTTTTTTTTAATATTTTTCTCAAACTTTGCAAATTATTGGAGACTTTTTTAAAATACAAAATATATTTGTCCTTAAAAAAAAAATAATTACACATACAAAAAAGATGTTTGGGGATCTTAAACGTCTTTGTCATGATTTTCAGTTTTTTTAACAATTCGTAATCTTTTTTCAACGCTTCAAAGATAGACTTGATGTTCATTCGGTACTCCAGGATCCTTGAGCAATCGTCGCAGAAAATGTGCGTTTTTCTTACGGCTAGGAATTCTTCTCTGATTTGAACGAGTTCTTCGTTCGGCTGGTTTTTCGAGCGGCTCTGCGGGGGTTTCGAGTTGAGCGGCGCGTCGTCGTTTGTGCCTTGCCACGAAATGCCACCGAAGGTGCTCCCTCCGCCCCACGAGGTGCTATCGTTCGTGTCTCTCAGGGAGAGGCGGTCATCCATGTCCCTCATGGCGAGCGAACTTTCCGTATCTCCCATGGAGAAGGAATCGTTCGCACCCCTCGGGGAGGATGAATCGTGATGACTTCCCATAAAGGAACCCTTCACATCTTTCATGGAAATCGAATCGCTCTTCCCCCCGAGCGGAAGGGTGTCAACACTTCTACGCCACCAACAGGCGTTCGCGTTATCCTCCTTGCGCACATCATTGTCGCAATCATCACCGCTGTGTTGACCCTTGAGGGATGCACAATCGAGTTCGTAACAATCCTCAGTAGAATCGACGCTTATTTTTTTCCTTTTTTGTGGGGGCTCCCCCAATTCGCCATCCCCTCCCTCAGGGGCGTGATCTGTAATGGCCTGACCACTATTATCCTCCTTGTTTACGTGCACGTTACGCTCCCCCGATTTTATAATATGATTAAAATAATTTAAAAGCAATTTATTTGATACAGTTAAATTAATTTTCTCTGCAAATACACATAAGGAATTCCTGTCAACTTTCTGTTGACAGAAGATGCAAATGGCATTTAAGCAAAATTGGAAATATACAGAAACCCAAGGGGCATCAAAAATGGAATAAAATTTTCCATTAATTTTGAAAAGCTGAAAAAGATCAAACCGTTTGATCCTATTTTTAGGCACCATTTCATTATTGTTTATTTTTAAAAATCCGTTTTTAAATTTTTTTTTCAAATCTATTATTTCGTGGTAGAGATGTGTGTACAGCCAAATTTTTCTGAACCATCTGTTTCCTTCTTTTTGGGAGTTTCTATTGTGTAGCGGTCTCTTCCCTTTCGAGTAAAAATCGATTTTCAAGCATTCCCTAATTGATCGCATGCTCCCAACTTTTTTTATGTTCTTTTGGTAAAAGTTTTTATAGCTGCTTTGTTTCGATTTTGTTTTTCGCTTTGTTGCTTCCTCGTTTGGGGGGTGCTCCAAATTATTCGCGTGCGCTTCTTGGTAGGTCACCAAATCGATTACTTCCCCGTTCGGGTAGGGCTCATTTTGTACAGTCGTTCTACTCCAATTGGGATTCCTCTCACGTGTTTCGTTTTCCTCGAAGGGGCTACGCCTATCATTCTGGTTCGCACTTAGATTCGATCTAGCTATAGCTGAAGACGGGGGTGGCTCTTCTTCGTTCCTTTCAACTTTGTCCTTTACTCCTGAATTTTCCTTTGCGTCCTCTCCCTCCTCTTCCCCCGTGTATTCCTTGTCCATCAATATGGACAGGCACTCATTCATAAAGTACAAGTTCGTCTTAACATTAATTCTCAGCGAAATGATTAAATTTTGAATTTCCAGTATGGTCAAAAATTCGGTTATTTTTATTATGATAATTTCATTGTGTAGTAAATCTTTTATATTCATCTCTTCTGTGTGGTTAGAATGTAAAAGTTTTTTTTTTTCTTCGGTTGGCTGCGCAGCAGTGGGTTATGCATGTTCCGCCGGAAGGGTGTTAAGCTAAGTCTATGCATGTGGCTTATGTGACTGTATGTGCTTCTGGACGATGAAACGTATGCGTGCAGTGTTTTATATACATACGAGAAGCATTCGGTTCAAGGAATTGCAGTTTAATTTTGGGGGTGAACAAGGGAAGGCTCAAAATGAATCCCACCATTTCGTGCCTCTTAAAATGTTTTATTTCACTTTTCAAAATGGCTTCGTACTTGGCGCTCTTTCTCGTTTTCATGGGAAGTTTTTTTTTATTTTTCTTTGCTCCAGGGGTAGAACCTACATAAGCGTATGATTCCTCAATCCGGTTCGGCGTTTTTTCCTTCCTCCCCTATGTTTCGTAAGCATTGATAAAAGCATACGCCATGAGAAGGGGATGAAGAAAATGGTATCAGTAAGGATGGCGATAAGTAATGGAGATTTGCTGTACGCTTCTCTTTTTCCCCTGTTTGGCGTGAAGCTCATTAAGGGGTCAGGCCGGGGCGCACGCGCCAGTTCGGTAGATTTATGCAAAAAAAGGCCATTCTATACAGAGGGGTATAACATATATAACCATATAATGTACGGGAGGATAAACATACGTACAATTTTATGCTAGATTGGTTTCTTCCTTGTAGGTTCAAAAAGAAAAAAAAAATTGCTGTTTAATGCTACAAATGAGCTGAAATAAAAACATGCAGCTAATTTTTTTTTTTTTTTTTTTTTTTTGTGGTCCAAAAAGGGGCAGGGAAAAGGTCCGCTGCTCAATTGGGGGGAAGGCGCGTCACTCGCATGAGTATATTAATATATATATGTATTTACATTTGTTCCCCTTTTTTTCAGCGCTTTTTCGCCCCTTTGGCAACTCCACATCGTTACAATGTTTCGTTCAAACTGCCAACGTTCGTGTCACATATCGTGATGGCACAAACGGAGAGGCAAAAACGGATTTTTCGCTTCATTGTTTCAAAATTTGATACTAGAGAAAACTGGAAAAAATATGGAGATCGAAATTTTCCGCCCCATTTGACGAAGCGCCATTTCATTTTCACCAAATGAATTGTTTGCAGAAGGCAATTGGGGTGGAGATAAACAGTCGGGAAGAGTTTACAAAAAAAAAAAAATTGATGAACAAATGGGGAAGAGCAGCAGCTCTATGTAAATTTTGTGTATGCATATAACTGCGGGAGGGAGGAGCCCAGGACAAATATCTACAACGGAAAAAGTGCCGCTTAGCAGGGCCAATCAGACAAGCTGCTAACCGTTGAAGGGGCGTATATGGGGAGGTTCCCAAGCCATTGCAAAGATTATGCTCTGACGTAAAAGCACATCATAATATTCTTTTCGTCACCACGATAATGTGCACCCCAACGTGGTTACAAAAATGGCAAATTTTTAAACACCCTTTTTTGAAGCTCTAGGTAGCCGCCCTTCATATTGTAGGTAAAAATCTGCTTTTCCTGAAAGTCCGATTTATTGGAAGTTTTTTGGTTTGGGGAAATTTCGAGGGTAGATACTGGGGAAGAATCCTGACGGGGAGATATTCTGCTCCCCTCTTCTGAATCAACCAAGAAAAAATGATTAAAATATTTGGCAACCTTCAAAGAATCAATACCCCGTCTGCATATGACGATGATAACTACATTTCCAGTACGTCTGGATATTTGTAGTTTGTCCAAAATTAGCTGAGTCAGGTGGTTGGAGCTGTTGGCATAATTGTTTATAGATTCCATAATGTCGTAGAAGCTCCACTTGATGGAATCCTTTAAGCCGTACACATTTGCGTTGTTTTGCTTACGTACGTCCAAAATGCATAAATGGTCTACTGCGAACTGGAAAAAGGAGAAATCATTGTTCAGGACCTCCAGGAAGTGGAGGACGCCTATGTCGTACTGGTAGGAGGATAGGATTTTGCCGCTGACACAGGCGAGGTCAGTCGCGTTGCCACCGCCACCTTGGTAATCGTTTCGATCGATGAACTCCCGCAGCTTTGCAGAGTCTCCCCAGGCGCAAACACAATTTTGATTCTTTCGATTCATGTTCAGTGTCTCAAATGGCCTCCTACTAGATAGACTATTGTAGGTTAAAAAATTTTGCAAACTCTCCTGGTTCAAATTAGCGGACAGTTTGATCACTTCATTGGCCTGTAAAATGCCAATAATCCCAGTTACGGTGGAGAGGATTCCATTTTCATCACAGTCATTTTCTTCTGTGTGGTTATTGAAGTTTTGTAAGCACCTATAACAGTTGGAATTTTCTTTAGTCATATTAAAAACGTTTAACTGTCCATATAGCCCTAGTGCACTGCCGAAAATTAATTTCTTTTTGTACAAAACGCACAGATCATTAATTAAAAATCGGGTCGCAATGTTATCCGTGCAATCGACAACAATGTCGTAATTCTTAACGATCTGTAATCCATTCGTTTTGTCTAAATAAAATGGGTAACATTTTATATTAGCATCCTCATTTCCCATGTTTTTTACCGTCAATTTCGCTGACAGGGTTTTATTCATTCCGGTATGCTTTTCTGCATGTATTATTTGCCTCTGCAAATTTGACACCTCAACTGTGTCTCCATCAATTAGCCCTATTTCTTTGAACCCAAATTTGGTTAAGTAAAGACAGACTGGGGAGCCTAATCCTCCCAAGCCGATAATTAAAACCTTCGTCTGGAAAATATTCTCCAGCGAATCACATGGAATGTCTTGTATCTTCATATACTTGGCATATTTGTCGATTATTCCTTTATCGAAGTTTTTATAAAATAAGTCTGCTTCCATCTTCTGTGCTTTTATGTACTCATGTGATGACAACACGTAGGGACATATTGCTGTCTCCACCTTGGAACGTATCCACTTTAGGATTTCACTGACTTTTTTTTTTTTTCCGTTTCCCCATTCGGATATTTCTTTTATGTAAAATCCGAGGAGGAAGCACAGTCCGCACTTGATGAGTTGTTCGTTTATGAGTTTTCCCATCGGAGAGGGTGGGGTGGGGGTACAAACCAATCAATGGCCTAGTAAACAATTGGCACAAACGGGAACAATCTGGAGCAAAATGGCAGCTAATATGAAATTATCCGAATTGGTGGAATTGAGATCCAAAACAAACGTAGAGTCCAACGACACAAATGCAACCGCTTGGAAAAAGCAGCCACGGTGCAGTTGTCAAGCTAAAGAGCTAGCCGCGGTAATCTTACCAAACGCGCAGAAAAATCTGGAAAACCTACGCACCAAATGGCGTAGTGGCATTATGAAATTAAAAAGATGAGTTAGGGGGGCTGGCTCGTTTTGCATCCAACCATTTCGTTGGCATAAAATTTCTGGGCGCAAAAAAAAAAAAAAGAGAAATGTAGTGTAGTCGAAACCGAACCGAGTTGCACTAAATTGAAGCAACCAAGCCGAACATGCGTTGCTTTTTTTTGGTTCTTCCGAAAATTGTAAAAATAGAACTTGCATTATATAAGTGTAGCGGGGTACGTGCGATGGGGGTAAGTTCGGCTGGCCCGCATCAGGCAAGAAAATGGGAAGGTTCTGCACGTTAGGAAGTGTACCTTTATACGTTGGAAATTTCAGTATGTATAGTGATACTTTTCTAACTGTGACCAAACGGTCGTATCCATTTAGCCACCCTACACCGTTTACACAATTTTGCAGCGCCAAATGTACTCATAAGGGTATTCATCGCAGTGACTGGCTCTCAAGTAACATCCCCCTCAAGAGAGAGGTAGATTTACAGAATGAGAGTAATCATTCTCAGGAGATGTAAAAATGAAGATCCTATTTAAGCACCGAAAGAGACTACCGGGGGTTCGGTACTTCTCATCAGGGAACAAACAGATGGTAAGTTTTTAAAGAGAGTACTGTTTGGAGGCGGTTAAAAGTGGACCCACGAGATGGCTAACTGTGGTTAGCGCTAATGTTATAGGTTAAAGAAAAAAAAAAAAAAAAAGAGGACCTTAAAATGGAAAAAAAAAAGTAATAAATAACTACATTTTGCAGTACGTGTAGGAATGTACACACCCGATGGAAATACCCGTGTAGACCATTTGCCAGCACCGAGTTCTGTCCCTTCACATCCGTGTGTGTACGGTGGTTCTGCTGCTCACGGTTGCGCCAGATTTGCCACGCCACGTTATGCAGCGCGTGATTAATTACGTTGTGAAATTCTCCCCATTTTGCACTTTTCCCCTTTTGTTCAAAGGAAGAAGTGAGGAAAACCATTCTGTATGACGCCCACAAGAAGAACAACGCCATTTTCAAAATCCACAGCGGGTACTACATCCCGAATGAATACAAAGACCTTACGCTGATAACATCACATTTACACACGAGGTCAAGCAGCTCCCTTTTTGATTACACGTACAGACCAATCTTAAAGATAAGTGGGGCAGATAAAATACACTTTTTAGAAAAGTACGTGGGTAGCGACATCAAAGGGTTGTGGGAAAATGAATGTCGCATAAGTCTGTTGCTAAACGAAAAAGGAGGAATCATAGATGACATAGTGATTATACTAAGGGAAAATCATTTGCTACTATATTTAAATATACAGTGTAAGGATAAGGTGTATAGGTACCTAAACGAAAAGCTTCTGGAGAATACCAAACTGAATGTAAAGATCGAAGAGTACACTTCTCACAGTTCAATATGCATTCAGGGGAGCAAGTCCGCCAATGTGCTGAATGAAATAATAGGGGATGATACCTACCTGGAAAATTGTAGCTTTATGTCAAGCAATATTACCAAGTTGAATAAGATAGAGGGGTGCGTACTAAATAGGTATACCTGTACTGGTGAAGACGGCTTTGACATTTTAGTACCAAAAAATCACGTGGAAGAATTATACGAATGCATTTTAAACAACTCTTTGGTAAAGCCGGGTGGATTAGAAGTTCTGAATACACTGAGATTGGAAAGTGGATTCTGTGTGTATGGAAAAGATATCAATGAAAATTTGACTCCCATCGAATCCAATTATAAATGGGTACTAGGTCAGAGAAGGCTGAAGGAATTAGATTTCAATGGTGCACATATTATAATGAACCAAATTAAAAACGGGACAACTATTAAGCGAATCGGGCTAATCATGAACTCGACTATCGTTCCGAAGGAGAATTCAAAAATTTACACCAATGAAGATTCGCACGAAGAGATAGGTTACATAACCAGCAGCGCTTTTTCTCCCCTCTTGCAGAAGCCAATTGCTATGGGTTACATAAAGACGGAGCACGCCGCTGCTAATAATCTTATAAAAGTGGAATGCCTGAACAAGTTGGAAGTCGCTCAAATTAGCAAAATGCCATTTGTCCCCCTGTCCATATATAAGATGTGAGGAGAGGGATTGAGGGCGGTTCGAGATGCGCGAGAAGGGCGATTTGGAGCTTCTCCACATCTACGGACGGGAGCGTATGTGTGGCTCTATGTGTGCCTATGTGTGGCTGTGTGTGCCTATGTCTGCCTATGCGTGCTCATGTAATGAGCACTCCGCTGCGTGTCCCCATTCTCTGCCACCACACTGATATGCATCTTGCTCTTAATTATACCGTGTAATAGGGGATGGCACTCAACACACACGAATCCAACATCTATATCAGACATTTTTAATTCACTCAACCTGGATGGGGATAAGCTTCCCATTCAACACCCTCGACACACTTGCGGTTATGGACGTCCAAAAAAAGGAAGCATAAACAAGCTAACATTTTTGGGCCGTGATTTTTCGTAAGCCTCTTTTTTCCAGTTATATAATTTGTCGTAGTCTCTTTGAACGCATAGACACTTATTCTTCCATTTCGTAAGTCTCACTGGAACGTTCACAAAAATGGGAACAAAACTTTTTCAAAGACCACACATTGCACATGTTACTTCGCAAAGACTACACTGTGGGAATCACATTGCACGGACCACGTTACACACACATGTATGCGCACACGTTGTGTATTTATGGGCCCTTTCGTTTTTAATTCTGGAGGGCACCCATGAACAGTACTGCATAAATGTTTTCAAAAACTTGCAGGACTTGTTTGCACACCGTTGCTTCTATGACTTTTTAAATTGCAAATTTGGAATTTTTTTTTGAGCATTCCTTATCGCTTTTCTATCTATTTTGAATTTTTTCGCCTGACAACTTTAAAAAAAAAAAAAGAAAAAAAAAAAGCTGGTTGACTGGTTAACAAAAAAAAGAAAAAAAGCTAGCTGACTGGTTAACAAAAAAAAGAAAAAAAGCTAGCTGACTGGCTAACAAAAACAAAAAAAAAACGCTGATCCAACTGCTACTTTTTGCCCAATCTTTTCATGAACGCCTTTTTAATGACGCCCTTTTATTACGTCCACACAAATATGCTCATAACAGATGGACAAGTTGAACGAAAGCAGTAACTCGACTTATTCCTTCTTTTTTAAAAATTTGTCCGTCACCGGGTTTTGTGAGGAGAACGCCCTGTTTATGACTGTGAAGGAGCTGTTTGACAATTCCATCGATGCCCTGACCAGCGTAAAGGGAAAAGGAAAAGAAGTGCAGATTTTAATAAGGGAATACAAGAAAGAGCTATCTCTGTACGAAATAGTTTGTCGAGACAATGGAGAGGGCGCAGAGATTAAAGATTTAGAAAAATTCTCGGAGATCTTTTTAACATCCAAAGATGAGCGCAAAACAGGTGGGAAGTTTGGCATTGGGTTGAAAACAATTCTCTTGTACTCTCTGAAAACGGCTTACGGTTTTTTGCACTTGAAGGTCCGAGTAGAAGAAAAAAAAATATGGGATTTTATGTTACTAATTGACAAGGATTTAAGTCACACCTTTGTACAGAATTTTAAGGAGTATGTAGACGAAGAATGGAAATGGTCCATAGAAATATCCGTCATCTTAAAAATGAACAGTACATGTAGTGTGTATGATAGGAGAATCTCTTTTTATATGATGTTAATCCTCCTGTGGAAGAAGGACATAAATGTCAAGTGCTCTTGTGATGGCGTGCAAGAATTTACACACACATGCGAGGAACAACACCACACTGATGATGAACATGAGTTGTTGGACTCATTTGTCGCTAACTGCAGAAATATGATATTCAGGAAAAGGAACCTGACTTCGCACAATTTTAACACAAACATGTATGTAAACGTTCGAAAATCTGGAAAAGTTGATGTCAACGGGACGGGCATCCATATGGGGTTTGTCTTTTTAATTCGTTACGTAAATTCCATGCCCCTCTGGGGGAACAATGCAGCTGACTGTTCCATAACGAAAAGCTTTAAGTAAGCCATAGGGGGGCCTGCAGAGAATGGGTGGAGGGATTGCTAGCATAGTGTGCATCAGTTATGTGGGAGGATGCGTTCGATTCGAGCGTCTTTCCTAGGAAACATATTCGTGGTGGCGCGTTAATGTGTTATTGCGCTAACGTGCTAATGAGCCAAGTACTAACGTGTCGTCGTGTTAACGCGTTAACGGGTTCGTTCCCATCTTCATAACGGCAGGAGTTTCCTAAAGTTGTATGGGCCTCAATTCGGGATGGAGCTCTTCAACGTGATAAATTTTTTTCGGCATAATTGTGTGGGGTTATGGCGGAGGGGGGGACATGTGCCTTCGCGACTATGTGCGTTTATGTGTGTCTATGTGAGTGTCTGTACGTCTCTGCACGTCTGTCCCTGCATGTGGAACATAGCTATCGCTCCTACACGAACAGGTCGAAAACCTCGAGGAGATATACCCGGATGAATTGATTAGCCTGGAATGCTTTAAAGATTTAAAGGAAGTAACGACCACGACCTTTGAGGGCTGGCCTTCCAATCGCAAACCATTTCGAGAAAATGGTTTTTCTTACCCCTGTGCACTACTCTGCTCTGCCCTCGCAGATAAGTCACACGTTTCGGGTTAAGAAGTCGGAGAAATCCACATGGGACATAATCCTTTTAGTAAAAAAAAAAAAATAATAAAAATAAATATTACGTATGAACAAATAAGCAAACGGATAGAGGAAAGAATAGCCTAGTGGGAGGCTCTTTATAGACATCCCATGCACTCATTTTTTCTTGCCAACAGGGAATCGACGTCCGAGGGAGTGACATTTCCTTTTCCAGTTTGAGCAAAACCTGCATAAATGTACTTGGCTTTGCTTGCATTTCGCTGGAGAAATGTCTCATCCTACTTTTAAGAAGTTTTATTTGTCCATTTGTCCATTTGTCTATTTGTCCATTTGTCTATTTGTCCATTTGTCTATTTGTCCATTTTTCCATTTTTCCATTTTTCTTTTTTTTTTTTTTTTTTTTCCAAGGAAGGAAAAAGTCTATCCAGCTTGATAAGCAAATGCGCACTTGGCTTATTCAACAGCGTGAAGGTGGATTTCCCCGAGGAATTCGAGAGTGTGTCGGACTATCAGGTGATGATCTGGAGCGAGCATAAAGTGCAGAAATGTCGGAAATGCAAAGCACAACCAGAAAAAAAGAAAAAAAAAGGCTGACTTCCGCATGATGTTGGCAACACTTCATTTCACGTTCACGATACACACAACCAAATATTTTAACAGCTCAGAGAGGCCTTAGACATATATGGTGTCCAGCTGGCTTCCTCGTTGAGCAGAATAATTTTAAAAGGACGAAACGAATTTAAGAATAAGGTGTTTTTTTTACTGAATGAGAAAAGAAAAGAGATTAATGGTGACACTTCGGAGAACGACAGCGGGGGGATTGCTACACTTGGCACATCAAGCGAGAAGGATCTAATGGAAGAGCTATACTATCATATCAGGTAGGAGAACATGCCTATGGAGACAGCAAAGGGGGGGATGATTATTCACTTCACCGGGTGGCACTGCATATACTCGTGAAAGTGATTGCTATAAAAATGCACACTATTTCTGCATTTTTTATTTTTAACAAAAATAAATTATCTGATGTTTTTTTTTTTTTTAAACAATGGATATTAAATAAATGTTTATTTTTTTCAAAAAAAACAACGTGGTTTTTGCATGAAAGTGTGACATTCTGCTTCGTTAAAATGAATCACATGAAAAATTGATATGTTTGTGTGCACATAAATTTGTAGGGAAAAGGTTTTCAGCGATGAGAAGGGACAGGAACAAGCTAACGTTACTGTGAAGGATTATTCTTCCGGAGAATCAAACGTATCAGATTACGAAGATGACACGCGAGACGGAGATGATATGTGACGTGAGTAACTTTTGGGTAGACAAAAAATTAAAAAAAAAAGAGGGGCAAACGGGGAGTCCATCAAAAAAAAGCAAAAAAAAAAAAAACATGCAAAATTGGTGGTGGGCCTTTTGGGTCAAGGAATGAACAATGGATACAAATGTGTCTTCTCCGGATGGTACCATGTCCAAAATGCCTTCTCCATGCTGTGCACTCTCCAAATTGTGCCTTCCCTGAGGTTACCTTATCCACACTGTTTGTTTCCCCTTTTATGCATTCCGTGTCGTGCGTGCACACATATGGTCACATAGGTATATCCACATGTGTGCCCTCTTTTTCACAAGATGCAACCTCACGCGCACCTCTCCCATGGAGTAACTCCGGGAAGGTGTCTGCCTAACTCGACTTCCCCCGAAACTGGACGAGAACACTCATTCGATGTCGATGTTGGTAGTCGACAGCGACGAGTTGATTATATTCAAGTTATTCAATCTGCGCTTGGTCACGACGGAAATGTACGCAATGGCAACTACCCCCAGGATGAAGCCAATGAAGAGGATGATAAGGTTAGCCCACTGGTTATCCAATTCTGCGGTGGGGGTGGGGGTACAAAAATGGGTGTAAGTTGTTGTAAAATGATGTGATCTGGTACAAACAGGTGTAATTTACTGCAAACGGGTGTAAGTGGTTGCAAACGGGGCCAAACCCATTTTTATGCAACGCTGCAATTTTTTCCCCTACCAGATATGTTGGAAATGTCCTGAAGTAAAACGCCAATGTAGACAAATATACTTATACCTGAGGGGGGGAAAAAAAAAGAAAAAAAGTATAACAACAAAATTTTAGGCGCCTATAAGGGAATGAAGTCATTTGAAGCGGTACTTCTATCGTTCCACTGTCCACGGCGCAATTGTGCGAGATTTTCCTCGTGTCGGTACGCGGTTTGTCTCTCCTTATGGGGAGCTTTTTTGCTTACTGGGCAAGGCAGAAACGGATCCCAGAGCGAAGTCCCTGTATTTGACGGACGTAACGCCCAGTATATAGCTAACGACAGAGGCTGGCAAAATGGGAGACAAACGAATCAGCAAGACAAAAGACAACCCATTGGAATTTATGGCTTGATTAAATGCTAAGTAAATCGGATAAACCATTAGCTTCTTGTAAATAAATTCATGCAGTAAATATCTTGATATGAAGAAGCATAGTGACATTCCCAAAACGTATCCAGTGGCAACAGAAAAAACGGCGACAATTATCCCCCAAAATTTCCCGTAAACCCCTGAGAATATAAGTCCAGCCCCAACACACATAATCTCGACTGACATGAAGAGGGGGGACGTACACGTGAATAACAAAATGAAAAGGAGGATGCTCCAGGAACCTTGCTCTCCTACCCACTTTATAACTGTATTAATTAGGTTTAAAAATTTTTTAAATTTAGTTAGCAAAAATGCTAGGAGAAAAAAAATGGCCAGAATTATTAGAACCTTGATTAGCACTTGCAGTTTGGTTCTCATGTGATTTCTTCTTGATGCCATTAAGTCGTCAGGCTCTATTAGGATGCGATTATTTTCTAGATCCTTATCCGAATTGTATTTATTTTCAAAATGGTAATGAGTTTCGGAGCAGTCATCCTCGTTACCGTCGTAGGTGATATTGTTGTAGTTGCTCCTGTTCTTGTTATACATGGACTTGTTGCTTATTAGTTTTTCTTTCTCCATGGTGGAGTTGTATTTTTTGTTGCTTTTAGAGTAGTAGAAGTTACTCTCTGCGTTGGGGTGGAAGCTCCCATTCATGCCGTTCGTGCCGTCCATGCTGCCGTCCATGCTGCCGTCCATGCTGCCGTTCATGTTGCTATTCACGTACATACTTGTGCCGTTACTTTTGTTTAACAAATTTTGACCATAGCTGTAATTCATACCACTATGATAATTCTTACTCATGGTATCTCGCTCTTCTTCTGTTTCGTTGTACACGGTGTCATAGTTGTTGCTTAGATATTCATACTTTTTCGCAGTGTGATTTTCTCTATGATCCATTTCAGGTGTATTCAGGGTTTTTTGTTTCTGGAGAGAGGGGGGCTCCTAGTTTGCTTGTCTCGGAGATGATTCAGCTGATCGTGCAGCTGATCGTGCGCGTACCGTTTAGGTGACCACTTGCCGAGCACTTCCTAATCTTCTGTGAACCGCTTATCCTATCGCGTCTGTACGCGACTGACTTCCTATCTGTCGAACGGACGCTCACGCGCACACGCGAAAGTATTTGTGGCCGGTCGGCAGCGCCAACTGATTTTGCCGACTTGTACGTATAACTCAATAACGCTTGGTGGTATACTTACTCATAAGCACGTTAGCAATTTGTTCGACTGGTCGATTGGCTAACTTGCATTTTTTTCAACGTCTACAGGCGTATACGTGTGTGTGTATGTCTGGGTGGGTGGGGGGTTAGAGCGATACTACTCCTGCACTCGCGCATAATTAGACGTGTATGCCTTGGCACTTCTCGGTGGCGTTTTCGCAGCGCTCATTTGTGTTTTTCACCGTGTCTAACTGCAAATGTGCGTTTGTTCCTACAAGGGTTTGGTTAGCTTGCCCCTTTTTTTTAACGTGTGTGCGATTCGTGTCAGGAAGCTACGTGCGGGTGCGTATGCGGATGTAGGAGGGTACACACGCATATGCACAAGCGAGCGAACATAAGCGAATGTACACAATCGAGTTGGAAGAATATAAATCCTACTGGAAGCGTCTCTCTCAGGGCTATACTTCCTGGTCATAAAAAGTGTATGAATTAAAATGGTTAAAAAAAAAAAAAAAAAAAGAGAGAGAAGCAGAACAGGATGGGAAAAAAATGAGTAAAAAATGGAGAAAACTGAAACATTCAAATCACTTATCGAATTTAAATCATATCACAACAATTACTTTTATTCATATGCACTAACAAAAAAATAGGGGGGGAAGGAAATGTTCGTTAAAGCATATATTAACATATATTAGTACGTATTATAAAGTAAATATTTATGCATTAAAAGAACACAAATGGAATGGTAAAATGCGAGGCGGAAAAAGGGGGGGAGGGTACGGAAAAAAAAAAAAAGGAAAAAAATAACGAAAGAAAAGAAGAAAAAAAAAAAGGAAAAGAAGTAACGAAAGTAAAAAAAAAAAGAAAGGAATGAACGAAAAGAAAACAAAACGGCGAAAGGGCAATCGTTTATTTTATCACATAAATTAAAACTAAGAGGGTGAAACAGTCGAAGCTGCTAAAACTACCGAAGCTAAGAAAAAAAAAAGGTGGATGGGAGCTAAAACGTTCGAAAGATAAAGCGAATGAAAAGTTGAAACTACTAAAGGAAAACTACCGATGCGATTGAAACTTCGAAGGAGTAGGCATGCAGGTTTTCATCACTTTCAGTTGCAATTTTTAAAATTAGGAATATGAAAAAAAGAAAAAATAAAATAAATAAAAAGAAATCTAAACCAACAAAATAAAAGTGACAAACCGTGTACAACTATAAACAAGGAGCGACGAACGGCGAATAAAAAAATGTGAGCGCTGCTGCGCTGCGAAAAATTGAATCAGTCGTCCTTTTAACCGCCGTGCAGGTGTTACATTACTACAAGATGGTAGGTAAATCAAATAATATAATATAATAACTATATGCATATGTAGGTATGTATATATGTACTGCTAATCTCTGCACGTAATTTTATCCTACCAGTTGAATCATCCGGTGAGCCTTTTGCGAGCTTTTTAATTAGGCCATTTTTCTCGTCGCGCAGGTTCTTATATATATGTGATGTGAAATCCCAACGTACTAGCAGCTTTAGGGCTCATTCACGCCAATTCCTCCTAAGAGCTGGGATACCGTACGTTGCAGTGGAGAAAAGTGCGCACGCTCATACGGACATACAAAGAGAGATGGGCATGCATAAGTAGATAGTTACATGTCTCTGCGCGTTTCATTCTTTGTTACTCTACGTGCTTCTACGCAGTTTGGAAAAGCTGAATGTAGCGACAGAAAAGCTGATCGTTACTTTGTATATCGCCTGACAATGCGCGGACCTAGGGGCTCAGCTCATCACGAGTGAAGGTTTCGCGCCCAGTGGCAGAGGCCCTACGGGTGGGACGTTCGCGCGCGCCAAAAGAAAGACGTCAAAAATGTTGCTTATAATGACGACGCGGGGTGTATATACATATATATATGGATGTATATATCCGTATTTATCTATATGCGCGCATATGTACAAATACACGTGTGCCTCCCCTGTTTGGCTAAGGTGGATTTGCATTCTTCTGAAATGCCATGGACAGCGGCGAAGGCTATGCAAAGCGTCACTTATCCGCCAAATTGGCAGGTCCCCATCTCCGCAAATGCTCAGCTTTTTATTTTGCGTAAGCGAACATTATGCATGAATAACGGAAAATCTTTTCGCAGTTGGGTGTGGAAAAAAGGAGGGCTCACGCTGGGATAAATGAAAGCGCAAAAAAATGAAAAAAAAGGCATATACAAAGACAAGCTGGGTGTATAAAAGCGGCGTTGACGTAAAAAAAAAACCAAATAAAAACAACCCGAATGAAATAGCAACCGAATAAAAGGAAAACCGAATAAAGTACCAACTGCGCAAAAAACAAACCCGTGAAAAAATTAACCCAATCGAGGCTGCTCAGCCAAATAATCTACGCGCATGTAGTGCTCTGCTCATACACTTTCAATTCGAAAGGAAAGAAAAAAAATTCAGGGGAGGGAAAATAAAAACAACTGTGTCTACATACATGCACATATAAATTCAATATGTGGTTACAAGGAGAAAGGCGCATATACCTTTTGGCCTACTCCTTTGTGTTAATCCTGGTAACACATGCGGGAGCTCAATGAGCCTTGCAACAAAGATAATATCCACATGAGATTAACCCGTAATTTACGCGTGTTGGGGTGTCCAACTGAGTAAATGTGTACGGTGACAAACTGTGGGGACGTTCATTTTGTTTTAATTTATTTTGCTTCTTTTTAAAAGAGTTATATTTTGTTTTATTGTCAAAGGGGGTAACGAGTAGATCTTTTTTTTTTTTTTTTTTTTTTTCCCTTGTTTGAAGTTACTTCTCGAAGTTTGAGCCCCCAATCGATAACAATGAATAACATGAAGGCTTTCGTCGAAAAGGTAAAAAAATGAAATAACTGAAAAATGGAGAAAAGCAGCTTTCACCTTGCCGCAGGTGGTGGCATAGTGTGTGAGTGGAAAATGTAGGATGAGATTACATTAGTGTGCAGCACATGGGATTCTCCCTCCCGTGCATTTGTGCATGTTTTCAAATTGGTGCCCATGTAGATTTATATGAACCATCCCCTAATTCACCTCCCCCCAAGAGATGCCAAACTGTGTAATCCTTCCCTCCCCTGTTCGCAGTTCCGAAAGTCAAGTGATAACTTAAAACAGGATGACGAGCTCTACGTAGAAAGAAAACAACTCAAGCAACTTCACAACTACTTCTCCCATTCTCTTCTATACCTGGAGAGACTAGAGAATGTTATAAAGAACATAAACATCATGATAAGTGATTTGAATAGAAGTCTGATGTCTTTCTTTGAAAATGACATGAATCTAGAAACAATAAAACAGATATCGTACATACTTAACACATTTAACGATGTGAGGGAGCAGATAACTAGCCATATTGCAAATGCGAAAGTGGCTGCAAATAACACCCTTGAAAATATCAAGACGCTACAGAATTTATGCACGAGGAAGAAAAATTTAGGAGCATCCATAGAACACTATGAAAAGAAAATTAGAAAATTACAACTCGTTAGCGCTTCGAACCAGAAGCATTTGGACAAAGTAATTAGAAATGAAGCCAAGTTAAACATGGTAAAAAATGATTACCTAAAATATCATGACGCTATTAAGAAAGGGTTTGAAGTTATTTTGGAAAATAAAACCAACAAGGTTCTATTTGATGCTCGGAAGGACCTGGAGATTTTGTTGTGTTACTTCTCCCTCATGAATTCGGTTTCCCTCAAGTTGAAGGACCCCCTAAAGGAGCTGGTACGCATGAAGCGGAAAAAAAAAAAAAAAAGAGGAGATGGAGGAGAAGCAAGCCTCCGTTACACTTTCATTTTGGAGCACTGTTCCCCTTCCTTGCGCATAACTTGGGGTGCATTCGTGTGTGTGCGCACATGCCTTTGCATGTATTTCTCATCACGCCCCACCCACCTTGGCAGAAATACAAATGCCCGGACGCGAACAAGCCGAAGCTGCCAATCGATTACAACTTCTTCCTGGAGGAGGAAGACGACATGAACTTCTTCAAAGAAAAGAAGAAAGGGTACAGCCACACCACTAGCATGCAGAATGTGCACAGTGCACACAATGTACTGAGTACGCGCAGTATGCAGAGTATGCAAATGAGCAGTGGGAAAAGTAGAGACTATAACTACAGTAGCAGCAGTAGTGTCAACATCAACCCCTTCGCTCGCACCCACGTGCCGAGTTTAGAAAACAAAATGTTCAAGAAGCCAGTAAACCCTGCTGCGCTAGCCGAACTTGATGTTAAAAAAGAATCAACTTTTTTCAACATTAAAAGTCTTCTAGGCGTTGCTGACAAATCGGCTTCATCCTCGGCGCCCGTGAAGGAAAAAAGCTTTTCCTCCCCGAAAATCTCCCCGGCCTTTCCGCAATAGCGCAGCGCTCAGAAGGAGCGCGAGTAAGAGAGCGCGTTTAGGGGAGCGCGTTTATATGTCTATGGAGGCCGCGTCAAAGAGAAATTTTCATTAATGAGGAGGCCCAAGCACATGGTTATTCCCATAGGAGGGGGGAAGAGATGTATATGAGAATATACCCCTATAATGTAACCACCCCCTCCTGTGTTAATCACATTCGCGTCGCACCTTAGCAGCTAGCTCCTTTGGCTTCGTACAAACATATGTGCCTGCCGTAACGGGTGCGCGCGAAAGGAAAGTATCATTTGTTTTAGTTTACGCATGGTTATATATATGTACCTGTATGTATATGTGTTTATGCGTGCTTTTGTCAGCCTTTTCGTGCTTGTGCGCATGCGGTATGCAGGATCGTCCTGCTGTTTCGATCGAGAATGCCCATGTCAGCAGTTTGGCGTTTTTATAATATGGATGTGTTTTACCTTACAGGGGGTCTGATCATTCATAAAAGAAAAGGAAAGGCACAACGTCCATGGGGCTCTTCACGTGTTAATCTTTCGACATGCTTGTAGCGTAGTGGCATAGATGCGATCGCGTGCGTGAGAGCGTAGTGCAGTGTAAATTTGATTGCTTTATTCTTCCTCTTTTCACCATTCTTTTATCCCCTTTTTTTTTCGTCTCCTCGTGCATTCGTACGTGGGCAAAAAGTTTTTGCCCGTCTTTTTTTTAATTGCACATAAGAGGCCTTTGCCGCGTCTTGCACGCACACTTACATTTGAAAGCGTACACATGTGGCCCTTCGAAGTCGTATGTATATGTCCCTATGTGTGTTTACGGAAAGGCGAATACCGACGTACATATTTCCCATGCCCGCTTCACCCCTTCTTCTGTTTTAATTATTATCCGTAGGATGGCAACAGCAACAATAGTAGCATCGATTGCAACGATCGTAGTGGTCGCAGCGGTCGCAGTGATCACGGCTGTTACTACCATCGCGCATTTTACGCCACCTGCATTCGGCAGCTGACCCTTTTTTTTTCGTCGCACCTCCAGCGATGGTATGATTTATACTTTTGTAAAGAACCTTCACATCATAGAATTTTTTTTTTAAAGTTTTTATTCCGTCCTTGTTTGTCACTATGTTAACGAGTTGGTGGAAGTTTCCCGGACATCACATCGCTATGTCTATACTTTTTCCAAAGGGGTGCAAGAAATGCGCACGCAAAACTTTGAGATTCGCTTGGCCATTCGCGCAAAGGTGCATATACGCAGGGGTCCGTCTGGAAGGTCATTCAAAGACGTGGTTTAAAGAAGCATGTTTGGGAAGCAGACGTGGGGGCAATTCCCCCGTATAGCACGCATGCATACATTTGTGAAAAAAAAAAAAAAAATAATATTAAATAAAATAATGAAGCAGCTTAATTAGATACAGGAGAATGGGCTGGGAGCGAACATAAGTCTTCAAACTCCCATTTGCAATCTTTCTACGACTTCGGTGCACCCCATGATCTGCGACATGCACTCTGGTACTCGCCGAGCTGAGGCGCTCACTTGAGTTTCTTCTTTGGTCTCAATTGATTTGTCCTTCCGCACTTTTTGTTCCTACAGTTAGTGGCTCTTGGGTGTAATCGAGCATAACATTTTCTGCAAATCAATTTCTGGCAGTTATACTTTTGTGCCAATTGAGCAAGGGATGGTTCGATGGCTCCTCCTCTTAATCGCATCAGCTGGGGTGGGAGAGGAAAAGGGGAAAGGGTGTCAAGAGGAGGTCACACTGTTTTCTCGGTGGCGAAGCGAGCTCCAAGTGTTCCCAACAAGTATATGCAAGGGCTTAAGTCAGCACTGCTGGAGAGATGAAAGTAGAGAAGCATGTATGTACACATTATATACATCGATGTAGCACCGTTTCGATATCTCCATGAAAAAATGCACATTGCATTGTAGAGAATTTTGTGCACTTTAAATGGTGGCTCCTCCCGTGCAAGGGAAAAGAGGAAGAAGATAAATAGGGCCGTGGTGTTAAAATCGCTCGGCCGGCTTCCCAGAGTAAACTTGTTTCACATGTGTCTGCAAATATTTATACATACGTATACATATGTATGCATAATTTATATGTAATTTTTATGGGGGCAAATGTTTATGTTACCAATTGCAAAGTGGACTCCTTCTCGATGTTGTAGTCAGCCAGCAACCCGACATCCTGCAACTGCTTTCCTGAATATATTAGCCTCTGATGGTCAGATGGGATTCGTTCCTGATCTTCAATTTTTGACTTAACGTCCCCAATCGTTTCGGATGGCTCCACATCCAGAGTGATGTTTCCGGTTAATGTTCTTACGAATATTTGCATTTTGGTAAAAAAGGAGGGGAGGGGAATTGACACGAGGGGGAAATCGCGCGGATGCAAGTAATCGTTTTTCGTTTTTTTTTCGTTCTTTCGTTTTATTGTTTCGCACAATATGAAAGGGATTTTCTATTACATAAAATTGAGCGAACGTTTATTTTGCGAGTTAAAATTGGATAATTTTTTTTCAGTAAAAAAAAAATT
Source organism: Plasmodium inui San Antonio 1 (assembly GCF_000524495.1). Taxonomy (NCBI): domain Eukaryota; phylum Apicomplexa; class Aconoidasida; order Haemosporida; family Plasmodiidae; genus Plasmodium; species Plasmodium inui. The sequence goes on from NW_008481837.1 coordinate 1,379,739, forward strand.
CCCATATAACGTTGTATTATATACATAAATGATGTAACTTAATATTTAACGCAACAAAAATGTTTATTCCGCAGATGGGGAGGGGCCTTTTTTTTTCTTTTCCTTCCACTTATGCGTTCGCGTGGGGAAGTGCCTCAGATTGTTAAACGTGGGCTGATGGATTATTTTTCAGAAAAAAAATGCTGCCCTACGTAATGCCATGTAGTGTAAATAAATGTATTTTACATATTTTTTTCTGCATAGTTTTGTATATGCACTACTTGGTTATTTCTGATGGGTCATTGAAGCCACCTTTTCTTCGCTCGTGACGAAAAAAACAAAAAAAGGAAAAGAAACATTAAATTAAAGCGTTATTCTTCTGTTCGCTCATTGCCATATGCGGCATATAAAAAATATAAAACATGTTGCTTATAAATAGGCGCAACTTTTTTTCAAGAATTTAAAAATATAAACCCTTGGTCACTGCCATGGGAGCCGACGCAATTTAAGAAGTGCATAACTTTGGGGGCATAAAAAAAGAAAAAAAGAAAAAAGGGGGGCCATAATTTGAAAGCGCAGTGCCAACGAGAGTGTGTCATACTTCATAAAATATGCGCAATGGCGCAATGCCGAATAGATAAGTTTACTATGCAATAGATGCTTACCATTTTTATGACCAATTTTGAATCCTCCGGGTTGGGGATAAAAACATATGTACTTACAAACAGGTTCCTTTTCACGACTTTCATTTTCACCGCGTTCTGGTTAACTTGGCAGCAATTTGGAATGTTTTTTTTTTTCTCTTGAAATACTTTGTCGAATTGATCATGTAGTTGCCCCATTGTTGCTGCTCCCCATCTTTTTAAAAATTTACCGGCGAATGGGAATTCCCTCCTAGTGTCCACTGGGCCGAGTAATTTTTATACATTGTAAGCCTCCACTTTTCTGCTTAAAGCATTGTTTATAGATAATTGGACTAAACTCCGTGTGAGAGAAGTCCCTGCGAAGGCTAAATAGGCATTTAGAAAAAGTCCCATTCTGAGATTAGCTATTTGGGGGGGCAACCATAGTGAAAGAAGAAAAAAAACGTAGTAATAGCGCAACAGACAGGGCTAAATAAAGCAAGCGAATTTGTCCACATGTTATGCTGTACATATGCTACCGTTGAACGTTGTCCCAATTTTATTAATGCTCGGTGTAGGATATCTTATTCCTGTTTGGTGAGCAATTTTGATGAGCCTTTTTTTCCAAGCTGATGGCACCATTGCGAACGTAGGTGAAATGCCACTTACAGCGCGCATTGTGTAGCCTGCCCAACCGTAACGCACATTTATGCTTACCCGTATCTACATATATTTATAATCACAAACGCTCGCACGGAGGGAAGAAATCATAAATGAGGAATGGACAAATGAGGCAGCGCAGCAGGTTCTTGCATTCATTTTAGCATAGCTACCATTGTAAGAGAAAAAGGATTTCTGTCTGTCTCCTTAGCCCAACGAGTCACATTTCTGGTCGGCGGAGGGAGGCACATAATTCTGCGCTGAGGCTCCGCGCGGGGTGAGGCAAAAGGATATAGGCCGGAAACACATATATGTATATGTGTATATGCATATGCCTATGCAGCCACGCCGCTATATAAGCTTGGACATGAAACAGAAGCAACAAAATGAACATCTCGAGCGGCGCCGAGAATGGTGGCAGCGGTGACCCAAGTAAGGAAGAGTGCGACAGGCTAATCAAATCAACGACATTCATCAATGGCGCGAAGACCTTTGAGTGTTCCTCCGGAATAGGGCCAGTCGATGACATTCAAAACAGCAGCGATGGCGTTGAAATATTCCTGAGCCATAACAAATTGTCAGACCACGTCAAAAGTGTTATGGGTCACGTGAATGATTACTTCACCAAAAAGATAAAGGAGGAAAAGTCTAAATGAAAACTGTCCCACACGTGCATTTGTGTAAACATTTATGAGCCTTTTTTGGTCCATGTTTAAGTGAATTTTTTCGTTTACGCTTATATTATTTTTTTTGTTCATGTTTATGCTTATTTTTTGGTTTCTCATTTTAATCGCCTTTTAGGACACATTTTCCCCCCTTTTCTTCCTTCCACCGCGTCCAAATCAGTAACATTCACATTGCTGGCAGTGGCGCCGGACGACTGCCAGCACGCTGTTTTTTT
>NW_008481838.1:0-9685 GCF_000524495.1 Plasmodium inui San Antonio 1
ACTGAAACCCAATCATTAGAAGGTGAAGCAAAAACTGAAACCAAACCATTAGAAGGTGAAGCAAAAACTGAATCTAAACCATTAGAAGGTGATGCAAAAACTGAAAGCAGAACACAGGCAACAACTGAAAGTAAATTCAGTGCATTGAAATATTTTACCACTCCAGAACCAAAGGGAGATGGCCAAAAATTGGAAACTAAATCAGTTGCAGATGGCGATGAATTGGAAACCAAATCAGTGGCAGATCGCGAAAAACATGAAAGCCCTTTATATCATGATGCCCAAAAAAGCACAGCATCCAGTTCAGTGGATGTTGTGACAAAAGACTATATGAAATATAACAAATATAGTATCCCCAAAGAAACAGTAAGAGAAGGAGGAAACGCATCAGAAGTGGTAACTGAGTACCAGATGGCCGTTCTTAGTGAAGAGAAGAGTGTAGGAGGACACGGTGATGAAGAAGGAAATGTGTACTTTTACAATGAAGAAGGCATGCAAGAAGGAGAGGGTGAAGAAGGAATCATGTACTATTACAATGAAGAAGGCATGCAAGAAGGAGAGGGTGAAAAAGTAATAGTATACTATTACAATGAAGAAGGCATGGAGGAAGAAGATGGTGAAGAAGAAGATGGTGAAGGAGGAGATGGTGAAGAAGGTGATAGTGAAGAAGAAGATGATGAAGAAGGAGATGGTGAAGAAGGAGATAGTGAAAAAGAAGATGGTGAAGAAGAAAGGGTATACTACCATAGTCAAGAAGATATGGAGAAAGACAGTAAAAGACAAATGCACAATTTGCATGGAGATGGTATGCCAATTATAGATCCAAATAATGAAGATTTGGAACATGAGCAGGGAGAAAATTTGCCACGAATAAGAAAACCCGACGAGGAGAATAATGTGGATAGAAAAAAACTTGTACTCACAGATTACAAAGAATGGCTTGATCAGAAGGAATACAGTATAGTACGCGCACTACGAAATCTGTGGGATAAGATTTATAATTCGAATTTTATGATTCGGCATAGATATAAACGTTCTAGTGAAGATGAAGAAATGCTCACAAATTCTGAATGGCATAATTGGTTGCAGGAATTGAAGAATGAATGGTCACGCTACAATGTCTACTTACACCAGGAAAGAACTAAATGGTTCCAGGAAAAGGAAATAGAGTTCCGTCACTTTATAGAGAACTTCCAATTTAAATGGATGCATTACAACAAAGAATTACTAGAGGATCACTCTTTCGATGTTTATAAGAAATCACTAAAATGGAACGATACGAAATGGATTAAATGGATTGAAAGGGATGGAGAATCTATCATGATGATGGATATAGAGAAATGGATAGACCAAATTAGAAAAGAATACAATTTATGGCTACTGAAAGATTGGGAACAATGGAAAAGTAACAAAATTTTGGACTGGTTATTGAGTGAAAAGAAATGTGATCAATATCAGTACTGGCTAAAATGGGAGTATTCAAATGAAAAACCATCACTTAGAAACGAAAAACTGGACTGGTACAAATGGAAGAAGGTTAGAAAAAATGAAGCTAAAGACTGGAAAAAATGGGTCCATGAAAAAGATCAGGCATTAATAGAAGTTAAGGATGAAATATGGGAAAATTGGAAAGAGGAAAAAAAAAACGTATTTTTCTCAATGCTCAACCACTTTATTAACAACTGGATAGCCAAAAAGCAATGGAAAGTATGGGTACTGGACTTGGAAAGGACGTGTCAAAGCAATGTGTTTATCTAAAACCGATTCATTTGAACTCATCTTAATGGAAGCAAATGAAGACCAGATGTACGTGATAATTTCTCCCTCTGGAATATTTGCTTGACATAACTGCGCACATTAAAACTGCCAAGACTACCAAATTAGTCAAGGCCAGAAAAGAAAAAAATATATATCAGAAAAGGGAGGGGACAGAGAAGAAGAATTTTTTATTACATCAAATATGCGTATTTACAGAACAAGTATCTCCTTTTTTTGCATAGGGGCACAGTTTCCACTACATAGAACAAAATATTCCTGATATCCAGTACTAGGGAAAAAAAATCAGTTGTTCATGGGAAAAAATTGCAAAGATCAAGACGTCCAATACACAGAAATCTCTGTTAAAAAAGGAAGTACTTTTTCCTAATTCATACAAAAATATATCTCCAATTATGAGCAAAAAATGTCTCGAAAAATCATAGGAGGAAAAAAGCTTATGAGTATTTTACATATCTTTCTGGCGAGAATAAGAAACATCTGCTAGGAGACAACACTTATTATCTCTTCATAAAAAATCCCATTATCTTCGAAAAAATAGAATTATTTTAAAAATATGAATTCATTCTTTTTTTAAATTTTCATTGTAAAGACGTAAGTATATACTAAAAACGTTTATCGTTTAGGTTTTTTCTCAATTAGTTATGTTCGCGTTAGTTGTTACTATCTACATACATATTATACATATACTGTTATTTGTTTTCGTTCATTTGTTTTCTTTGATTTATTTATATATTTGCATTTATCTTTTCATTTATTATTCATTCATAGAATTATTTGTACGATAACATTTACAAGTACATATGCGGTTTATTTGAATGTCAGTTATTATTGTCTATACAATTATTTTTGTCGTTAGTAATAGTGTTTCAGTATCGGTTTTGCAATAATTTTTTTTGTCAACAAATATATATATGCTGTCCACCTTAACACGACTATTATGTTATTTTTCTACGATGCACATATAAGAATAGTTAATTTAAAACTTTATAAGAACCATTTTAAACATTAAATATTAAATGTTAAAATCTTCGCATTGGGGAATTCCGCATTAGGGTCTCAATATTAAAGATTAAATGTTAACTGATAAAAAAATTCAAATGTCAAATGCTAAATACGCAACGATGAATGTTCAATTTTCTGCTAATTATATATTGAAGGAGGAGAAGGTTCTGTTTCCCCCCAGTGTTTCATCGGAGCCACTTGCTATAAGTAATGAACAGATATGTACCCTATAAATTACTAGTTGCATTACCAATTTAAATCCATTTTCACTGATTATTCTTTTGGCTGCTCCAACTTTGTTGTCCTATATTTATATATTCCTCCCCCACCCTCCAATTCCTCAGTTCCTTCTTCTGTCATTTTTGAACATTTTTACATTTTCTGAACTTTTGATATTAAGTGCTTATCCTAAGAAAATGATAATTTCATTTTTATAATTTATCATTCTCTCCATAGTAAAATATTTTTTCTTTTATTTTATTTGGAAAGGGTTAAAAAAAAAAAGAAGAAGTCTCCGTTCGGATAAGTCTTGCAAATTTTCACCCCTTCTATTACGAATTTTTTTCTACATTCCCGAACCTTTTTTATTACCATTATTTCATGTATAGGTGTGTTATTCTTTATGTGAATAAGAAATAGGAGACTTTTATATACCATCAATTGTAATGCTCCAACCGAACGGGATGTTGTTTATATTAGGGGGAAAAAGGAAAAGTAAATACGATCTAGACATTGACCACTTTATTCTGTTCTACTCCGTTATACTCTACTCCATTCTATTATACTATATTGTGTTGTACTCTATTCTACTTTACTCTGTTCTATTTTATTTCTCTCCGATTTCTTCTTTTTTTTCCTGCTGAAGCACGAATAATTCCGACCTAACATTTATCGATACTGCAAAGTCGCACAGTTGTTGTTATTTAAAGTGCATCTCTTCTATTATATCATTAATTTGACAGTTGTTATTAAAAAAACGAAATTCTAAAAAAATCAAACTGAGTAATATAATGTTGAAGGTTATTCTAAAAAGTGGACATCCTTTTGCGTCCATCTCCTTTGAGATAATTAGATTAACTAAACAACTATTTAATTAGGGATATGCTACCACCGAACGTTTTATTACTTTATTGCAATATACAAATACATAGAGACACACCGATGTACGTACCTGAAACCTGTTCATTTGCCTCGTTTATCATCATAAAAGCTGATCCTTTTTTATGCTTCATTTTAAATGACTCTAACCGTAGTGGAAGTACCATAAACAATCATGTAACATTTTGTTGCTTATTTATTCCGTTCATTGCGTGCCATTTTGCATAGGCCATGAAGAAGGTAGTGCACATGTACATAGATGTAATTCCATCTTTTCCACTATTTTGAGCAAGAACAGAACTCTAATAACGACTCCTATGGAACCCTTGCACTGTATAATTATGTAATTTTTTCCCCTCATAAAAATGGCCATTTTCTTATCATTTCGCGTTCGCTCAATATACCATTGAAGCATTGGAAGGAGGCGATTTAATTCATCATTATTTCCTTTAAAAATTCATCCGTAACACATTGTTACTACGCGCGACTGCATAATTAAATTCTCGTTTCTGCAACTTTCCTGCCCCCAAGTGAGACATAATTTGGGCAATTTATTTTAGGCAAAAAGAATAATGCTACCAGATGAGGCAGAATAAATAAAAAGAAAGTACATACAATAAAGCGACTGTCACCATGCGCCGATTCTGACTAAATTGGGAGTAAACATATATATATTATATGTATATACCAATTTTACGCTCATCTATTTAAACGGGTTTAAAGAGCTTACGATATTCTCTTTTAGATGGAATCACTCTGAGAAATGTGGCCACACGCGCGCCGGTTAATTATTATATACAATTTGGTTAAACGGAGAGTGAACACAAAGTCATGCCTAACCGAGATGTAAACTTTACCAAAAAAGAGTTAGCTCTTTTCTTATACCTAAAAGTGGACCTTTTGAAATAAAGGAAGTTACAATTTTTTCATATACAGCTCACAAGATTTTTTTTTTTTTTTTTAGTTTCATATAACAGTTCTGTGAAGCTTGTTTTGCCCATTTCTTAAGCTGAGTACATAACATAAAGACATTGTTAATTTGTTTCTTCGTTTCCTGTTTTATGTATGTTTTATTTTATTTATATTCCTTAATTTTGTTTATGCGAATTGAAAATATCACTTTTTTCGATTCTCTTTTTTTTTTCAATACATAGAAAAGTAAAAAGCAATATATATATACAAAACCGAACATATAAAATCGTAAATTGTAAAATATACCCTTATAGCAGAACAACCTTAGTTTTTCATTGTCCAAAGAGCCTAAAAATAACCTCTTTCTGTCACAAAAATATACGAACCATGGAACTAAAAACCAATATGAAGGGTCCAGCACCCCAAAAAAAGTTCTCCCCTGCTAAGAAAACACGAAATAGAAATCCGACGTTATCCAAAATGACGGCAATTTTCACAGTTTCTCGTTTACATATGATGTTGTTTGCTGTATTCTTAGTTTTCATATTAAATCCCTCCTATGCTGTAAGAGAGAAAAAAAAGAATTGTCCCAATGCATATGTACACGTGAATGTACCCAGAAAGCACATACATATGTGAAATGCGCATGCACATATATCCACAAAAATGCATGCACTTAATTCCCACCCCACTCCCTCTTCGAGCATTACGTAACATATGGTTTATATATAAAAACGCTCTCTTTACATTATAACTCTTAAAACCTGTTGCAGGCAAGCACTGAAAGGGGAAGAATCAAGTGTTATCTTCCAAACAATTTAATGGAATTTTGGAAAGATAACATAGACAAATCAGAACAATTAAAAAAATGTGCATGGAATAACTGGATGATGAGGTTGGAATCAGAATGGGAAAACTTCAACACATCCATGAAGTGCAAAAAGAACTTATGGATGGAAGAAACAGAAAAGGAATGGACCGAATGGATTAAACAAATGGAAAATAAATGGATGAATTGTAATGAAAATATTAATGATCAATATAAGGATTATTTTCTATCCAAATATTCTACATGGACTGCTCAAGGATGGGAAGAATGGATAAAAACAGAAGGCAAAAACTTTATGAAAACAGATTTAGAAAAATGGATTAAAGCAAAAGAAACATCATTGGATTTGTTACTATTAACGGAATGGGTCCAGTGGAAAAATGCAAAGATCATGACATGGGTATTGAGCGAATGGAAAACTGAAGAAGACACCTACTGGTCAAAATGGGAACACTCAACATGGCTTAAGTGGCTCAACTTGACAGAGAGAAAACACTGGCTAAAATGGAAAGAAAGAAATCATAGGGAAGGTCAACAATGGTCTACTTGGCTGAACGTCAAAGAAAATGTTTATATATTTAGCGAGTGGAATAATTGGTCAATTTGGAAAAACGAAAAAGAAGAATTCTTCAATAAGTGGATGGATAATACAATTAACGAGTGGATAAATGAGGAAAAATGGAAGACCTTGGTGAGCACAGAACATGAGTCATAATCGCGACAGTGTTGGCCAGGTCTCGAAAGATTTAACCCCATTGAGAAAAGAAAAAAGGGAGAAAATAAAAGAAAAAAAAAATTATAAAATAAGATATACTTGACATTGTTTCGTTAATTAATTTTGCAAACTTGTATTTCATGGAAGAAGAATAGGAACTAGACCAAAAAAATCCCAAAAAATCAGGGGAAAATTCCAAAAATGAGGAAAGACAGAAAGTACAGTTTTCATCTCGCCCAATAACACTCCTAAAAAAAAAGGTAAATTGGTTTTGCCTATCACATTGTACAGGTGACAGCATAGATATTTTGCTTATTTCGTATGTTTTTCGTATTTTCCTTAGCTTGTATGTTTTTCGTATTTTGCTTGGTTCCTATTTTTTTCGTATTTTTCTTAATTCGTATGTTCTGCGTATTTTACACATTCTGCTCATTCAGTTTGTTTAACACATCCGTATTCATCTACAGTTCTCTTCACGCTTCATTCCCTTACATCACGCTCTTTTTTTTTTTTCCTTTTTCACCTGAACAGAAAGGCATTGTTTTTAAATAATTTTTATTTCCTCCTCAACTACACAAACCATTTGTTTATACACAAAATAAACATATTTTAAGTTAAGATTATTCCAATTATTTCTAACTTAGTTATATGCAGACGTATTGGTCTATTCACATATACGTAGCTATCATACTATTTTCGTCTTAGTCTAATCGTAATTCCTTTTCCTCCTAACTTTATTTGCATTTAATGTGTAACACATCATGCAAGCACATTTTTCATTAACAGAATGGAAAATGCACAAAGCAAAAAAAAAAAAAAAAAAAAAAAAAAAAAGGCAAAAAAGCAACAAAAAAAAAAGAAAAAACATATTTGATAACTTTATTATAACGTACTACATTTAAACCTAACATCGTTCAGGCATTAAGGGTTCCTATCCCCTGGTAATATTATTACATTTTCGTATAGTCATATTGTGGCTATAATTCTCCTCTGTTTTCTCTTCCTCGCTAAATTATCTATTTCTTCTGAACGTAAATTATTTTCTAATTGTCCATAAGTGGTTCTTAAAAAAAGAGAATGCTCGATTAGTCTTCTTTTCCCTTTTTCCCTTATAATAATTTTTACATGTTGACCGTGCCTTTCTTCCTGCTAAATAATATTCCAGAAACATGTCCTGCTGTTAATAATAGGATTGTCCCTCCATAGACCCTCTTGAATACTCCACAAATTAACAATTTTTGTTGTAATAATATCCGTTAATCCCCTATCCATTTGCATTACTCGTCTAAGAAATGACTCCTACTCACTATTGTTGTGTAAATCGAGGCTCTAGCACATTACTCGGGGTTTTTCTTTTACTATCCATTATTAACATTTCTTCCATTAATAATGCACTCCTGGGTCGCCGATATGTTGCTTATCTGTTCCTAATTTGCCGACGGTTCCTATTTTATGCACGGAATTTCATTATACTAGTCCTATTTTCCCTTTCTGTTCGATATCGTTTTTTTATCTTTTGCTCCTAATCGGTTATTATAGAATGATTTTTTAAAATCTGACACCTTTATCTCTGAACCCTCAAATGTGCGCTTCGCAATTCTTCTTATAATCGGTAACTTTTTTTCTTTCCCCTAGAATTTGAACTTCACAGTAGTCCCTATAATCCGTCATTGTCCTTCTTACATCTGATATGTGTGCCTCACATATATCCCTATAGTCCGTTATTTTCTATTTACTCCCTCGAATTTTCTTCTGGCAATTCTCCTTATAGCTGGGTATATGTTTAATCAATTCCTTACTGTCAATTTCTTTAGTCTTCCCTTCATTACTCATTAAGTCCCTGATGCCTAAATCTTTAGCGAATGATTTCTTCATATTTAATAGCTTTTCTCTTGCACCGACAACTTTAGGCCACGAATTATCTTCATATCCTGATAGCATTCCTTTTATTTCTAAAAGGGGTTCTCTATAGTTTTGTCTACATTCTGCTGGTTTTTTCAGAGCCACAAAATTTCTTCAATACATTTTACCTTATCTGTCACATCGTTTTTATTTTTAGCCACTAGCCAATCTTCAACCTTCTGCACACGCAGCTAATGGTTTGTTCGTCGTTCTAAAATTTGTTGTCTTCTTTTGGCTGCTTACTTCGCTTGAAGAATCATTAAAGGAATACTAACAAAGGGGAGAAAAAAAAGAGGCCATGCATAGGACATATTAAAAAATGGTTGTTCCACCAGATGAATAAAAATGAGGACAAAAATAGTGATAATAATAACAGCGCTTCTAGCAGTTTCTATTGATGTATTACATTATTGCAATGGTGGCATATCCATAGTAACAGGGATATGGTTAGAACTTTTACAAGAAAGGGAGAATTAACTTCCTCCCCAGTGAAGGACTTCATTGATACAATCATTTCCGTGTCGACAGACAGCCTACATATATTTTGATATCCTTAACAGTTTGGAAATATGTATAACTTGTTACGATTTTACTTGGTTACCTCTTCTGCCACTTCTTTAATTAAAAGAGCTTTTAAAGTTGCTAAAGTGAGGATGAACTCAGCAACGGAAAATAAAGCTGTGGTAGGACAAATCGCTTCAGAAATAATCGCGTATAATAAAACGTACCGGCTGATGTGTATATAATTTCTTACAGGTAAGTCACTAATTCAAACAGTTTAGACGGGGAAGACTCCCATGCACTCAGTTAATAGGAGGACTTCTGTTTTATGCCGTTAACAGAGCGTCGCAGGAAAATATTTCACAAAAAAAATGAATGAACTGCTAAAAGAATCAAACTCGTTCAGAGTTATAAAATGTTAACCTGCAAATTCATAGGTAAAGAAATATGCAATTTGTAACTCATACATTTTAGCATGAATATGAGCATAAGGGACGAACGAATTTTAATTTGTGCTTCGAGTAAATCTCCTCTTATGAATTATGTTGCAATGCATGGTGACAGGCAACTGGGGTGGTCAGCACCGATCACGGCAATAGCGGTGACAAAAGCAGCGACAAAGTAGTGACAATGTAAGGATAAGAATAGAAAAACTAAATATTGAATGCCCTCTTTCATAAGTTAAAATAGCAACGCTAGTATAGAATTAATCCTACCGACAAATAAGACTTTTATGAAACACAAAGTATCCAGCGGATAGTTCACCAATAAGTTGATAAAACAAATGGTGGAAATTTTTCCTAATATTGTGCAATATAATACAAAACCAGGGAATCTAATGCCCCTACTCTTTACGGTAAAATTAGAGTGAAATTGTGACATATATATTTCTACGTCTATCTATGTGTAAAGATATATTTACGTACTTAATTCTACATGGTGGGGGA
>NW_008481838.1:10651-19301 GCF_000524495.1 Plasmodium inui San Antonio 1
GTTTTCATTAAAAATGATATTTATTTTCGCAGAAGCAATAAAGTGCTAATTGTTCTCATGTATTCTTCATCATAAAATTAACGCTCTTGCGTTTATTCAAGTGATATATTATTTAAGAAAACACCATTTTTAAACCAAATAAAAGGCCTATATTTTTGTTTCTTTCTATGCCTTCTTATCGTAGCCATAGTGACACACGCAATTTTTTCAACTTAAAACATGAAGAAAACACATTCAAATATTTTAGCCTCCTTCAAATGTCCAAATCATTTGATTCCTATTTTTTACTGTATTATGCAGCACTTACCGTTTATTTTGCATATTATTTATTTGTTCCTTTTCGATAAAAACCAAATATCGGGAACGTTATAATATGTGCACTTGGAGCAACGAAGATGCTAATATCGCACATGATCCCAACAGCAGTTAGAGGCACTTTTTTTTCACATCTTTTAATTCGTAGAACACTCCAATTTTATAACTCACAAGTACAAATCCCCTACTTTCAAATGTCCATTACGGTCAAAATTAATAAAATATCCCCCTACAATGCAGCATAAATAGCTTCTACATCCTCAAAAGGGAGGAGGCAACAAAAAAAAGAAAAGAACCCTTAATGAGTAATGATTCAAAAGGAAGGCATACATGTTTCGTGCTCCGATTTGTAGAAACAAAATTATGCGCAAAGAATAAATTTGCTGGTATAAAATTCCATTCAATGAATTATTGAAGTCATTACATAATAGGATAATCACATTTTATAATTTTTTTTAACGGATGGTAATCTTTTAAGCTGAGCCAATTCTAGCGACACGTCGCACTCCCGTGCACTCATTCGTTGTACTCTCCAGATGTATACATAAATGCATATGAGAGCTTATGCAGGGGAGGGACAGGATGGTGCCACCTTAACCGGTTAGGTTTGTAGAAATTTCAGAAATAAATTTTCTCGAAAATTTTACACCTTATGTTATTATAGCATATGAAAAAAGACATTTGGGATAACTTTGGGGGTGAGGAAAAATAATTTAAAAGAAGTGTGCTCCCCCCACAGAGAACAGTTAGGGGAGCTAACTGTCAAATCTTAATCCTTACAAAGAAGGACGCAGTAGCCTTAAAACGAACGGCTTACTGCTTACTACTAATTTATTTATCATTTATTATATGCAAATAATAACGTTGACATATTAGGGAAGCACACCAACTACTTCTATTCATAAAAAAGATGGTTTATTTCATTTATAAAATGATTGTTACTATTCAGTTAAAATAAAGCATAATTATCGCAATAAAAACGAGGTCGAATTTATCCTCATCCGCCATAAGTGTGCCAAGGATTAAAGATCACAACGAAGTGCACCAGGAGCGAGGCAGAAATCAATATTTGGAATACTCTTTTATTTAAAATGAAGAAAGGAGTAAAACGTAAAACCTGCAAATTTCAGCCTCCACAAATCTGAAAATATATTATGCCCATAAATAGGAGTAACGCATGTTTTGCATAACTATGGAGTAAATGACACAAATTACGGCAAACATATGCATATAAATCCATCGCACAGCTTCATCATCCCCTGTGGGACAAATTTATTCAACCAAATTCTGCTCGCGATAAAGGTGAGTTCTTCATAACGGTCTCTCTCTACGTTACAAACCCGGCTCGGTAAATTATAGAATAAAAGTGCTCCAAATGAATGAGATATTCATTTAATAGATAATCAAAAGCGCTTCATCCACAGAACAACAATGGCAAACCAAAACCCTCATGCATAATCCAAATGGGGTGGGGGGGTTTAAATTAGGACAATTTAAATTAAGCAAGTAAGCATAAAATATTATATAACGAAGGAGGTATAAATATTTAATTTTTTTCTTTATATGTATTTCTTATTCAATCATTAAGAGACTATTACAAAACTGGTTAAAACAAAAAAAAAAAAAGCAAAAGAATTTATTTTACATGCAAAAATGACAAAAACAGAGCACGGGTGCTTAAAAAAAAATGATATTGTATAATACATTTTCATCGCTACCGAAATTATATTATTACATATATGTTATTATATAATATATATAATACAACACATGTACCAAATTGAATGCAATATTTCTGAAAAACAAAAAAAGCCTCCGCTTAAAATAAATAGATTATGTAGAGAAGAATCCGGGCGTTCCGTTTCATTTTCGTAGCAGAACCCGTGACAATAGCGGTCTATAAGAAACACGCCATTGCGAAAAAAAGCATATGCAGCATACAAACAATTAAAATTTAAATTAAAATGAATTTATTCTCACATGTATGCGCTCTGTCGTGTCACTAAATATCTTACGCTACAACAGCGTATACATCCTCAAATCATATAAAATAAAAATATACATGTAAATATTGGCAAGAATCAAAAAAAAAAAAAAATACATCCTTCTCATTTGCATTTTAATTAAATCTATATAGGGGCTATTTTCATTCTTAAAGTGTCAAACGATTATATATTTTTATAAAAAAAAAGAAAAACTATCCCATATTTTTATTTCAATTTTTTCTCTTTTTTAAAAATTTTTATACAAAATTATTCTTTTAAAAATATTTTATTTTTTTACTATTTATTTTAAAAAGCATTTTTAATTCTTTTTCTAAATTGCTATTTTAGGTATACAAGGCAAAAAACGAAAAGAAAATAAAATTAAATACATTTTGTGAAAAACCCATATTTCAGGTAATTTAAAAAATTATATACTCTGCAAAATTAAATTTAAATTTTTTTAATATTTATATAAAATTCTATATTTTTCTGAAAATTCATTTCATTGAAATTATATTTTAGTTCGACAAAATTATAAATAATTTTGTTCAACCAAAGATTAGCTATATAAATTTCGCTTAAAAAAATAAACCTTTACAAACAGAACCTATTTTACTAATTGACTAAATTATAATATTTTAATTTTTCTTTTGTTTTCTTCAATTTGTTACAGTTTCTAACAGCCCGTCTTGGACAATCCTAAAGAAGCCTATTGCTATATTTTACCATCAACTGTTTAGCAACAAGAAACGATCCACAATCTCCTTTTCTTCAACCCCTTATTATTTCTAAGCGCGCCTTATCCTCAAAGGTATTATCTACATTTTACATACAAAAATGAGTTTCCTCATTTCTATGCTTTATGCCTATTTAAGCATTCCGCGAACGGCAAATATATAAATCCATTGCTTATGTAGGAATGACTATTATCGCAACTATACCCCTTCTACATAACCACCCCGCCTCCCCCCGTTTGTTTACCCTTATTCAACTTTAGGAACATATCATTCCTTGCCATCTCATAGCAACCTTCAAAAAGAAAAAGAATTATATATTTTCATAAGTGTATCATATATATAATCCCCCCGCCTGTACTTTTGAACTTACTACACCAACCAATCAACCTCTTGTAAAAATGGATCCAGAAGAAGTTATCCCTCTGACTGATGCCTCTGAGATCCTTGATGGCAGTTTTGAAAACCTTAACACTGAAGAAGTTGCAGCACTCGATCTAACTTCCGACTTGCTAGATGTAGAAGAAGTCAATGATCCCGTACTCCCCGATTTAGAAGACTCGGTCATTGATGATGGTGTAGTAGATTTAGCTGATTTATCTGACGATATTGTTGCCGATTTGGCCGACTTACCTGATGAAACCATTCCAGATGTAAATGTTGAGGGATCTTCAGAATTAGTAGATATTGCTGAAACCGTAGAAACCCCAGAAAATCTAGAAAATATAGAAAATCCAGGAAATCCCGAAGAACCCATCTTACCACCACCTGATCTGAGTGAAATGTTCAGTGAAGAATCCATTAGGAAATTAAGGGAAGCCATTGAAAACTCCCCATGCTACCAACGTAGATTAGCTGCCTACAAACAACAACAGGAAAGACTTGGAAAGTCCGTCGATATCAGCCCATCCTCACCAATGATATCTCCATTATACAAGTTACAATTCTTTGGGAGCTATGTCAATGGAATGCTTCAATTAGTACGAAACAACTACTTATTGTTGTTACTTATTGCAATGTTAATAATCAACGGTGTTATGTTTTATAGCTACTTCAAAGGTGTCTCAGACCAAAAAAAACAAGGCAAGGAAGAAAAAGTCAAAAAAGAAATAAAAAAAAAATCTGAGAAAGCGAAAAAAGAAACCATTTCAAAAAAAAAGTAGCGGCTTCACAATGCGAATAAAAAGTGCTACCTCAGAAATCCAGAAAAAACAATCTTCTCGTAATTTTCGACTGCTTGCAACTGTTTAGAACAAAAGGAAGAAACAGAGAAAAATGAGCCAGAGGAGCAGAGATAAATATATAACAAAGAAGCAATAAACTAAGAAAACGAGAAAGACGAAACACAAAATGGAACTATACAAAAAAAAAACCAAACGATAAAGCTAAGAACCCACGCACCCTTGATTTTAGCATCCATAATAGGAGCCTACAAAATAAATACTGAGAAAAAATCTATACGATTTTTACAGTTTGCGTAGAATTCCTTATTTTGTGTGTATTTTTTTTATATATATTTTCTAATAACAAATCTGTTTTATTTGCAATACGCTTATTTTTTATGATTAAACTTGTATATACTTTTATCTATAACTTTTTTTTTCTCTCTGTCTCTCTCTCTCTCGCTTTCGCTCTCTCTCTATATATATTATATATATACATATGATGATTTATACAGTTGATTTCTCTTTTTTTTCAACTTTGACAATTTTTACGTCATGCGCATTGTGAGAAGAAAGGAACATATTATTATGAATTAAATATTAACTACATGTACACAAAAAACTATATATAAAAAAAAGTTATATAGTAATGGAATTTGCGTCTTCGCTGCACATAACAAAGGCATGTAATGCGAATTGTTTCTTTTCAAAATGGATGTTCTTGCAAGAGGTCAGAACTATAACTGCGTCCGCCACCCATTCAAAACCACGCATCGCAGTTATATATATGTAATATATAATACGTAATGCGTAATATGTGTAATATTCAAATACTGCGTGGGAACTTTTTATGCCACGAATATTCAACTGGAGGTTGCTCAAAAATAAGGGATGATGCGTCGTCCTCTTTGTTAAACATTTAATCTGCTACCGAGAATACTTCTTCGTATCACATGTTGCACCAAGTGACGCTATTTTATCAAAATGGAAAGCGCATTTTATCTATTTGTTTGAAAGTAGAGTAGTTAATGGGAGAGTGCCCCTTCCAATCACCAACACCCATCCTACGACGCCAACCCATTTGATCGCTTTAACCATTTACGCTTCGTAATCTTTGCCATTTCGTAACATAATACCCTCTAGCAAAATCTATTTCGTATAATTATTTTTAGCCCTAATTTTTCACCAATTCGTTTGGCTAAATTACACACACCGTCTTACAATGCACACATTACAGTGAGAACAAGAAAACTAATTAGGCCATTTACCGGGTATCATAAGACCGCCCATTTCAAGTTAACATCGGAGTACAAGCGTTTTTCTACTACTCTATAAGCTTACACGTTCACTAACCCACTTCTTCAACTAGAGAGTCACCTTTTCACTTTAATGTTAGCGACTCGTTATACCTCTACGTTTCGAAGACACGAAACATGTAGAGGTGTTATATTAACAAGGAAAAAGAAATATATATATATTTTTTTTTACCGCTTAAATAAATAATACGTTCCGCAGAAGGGATTATTTTTCCAAAACATCTAATTGAAGAGATACGTTTAAACTTTTTCCTTTGAAGGGGAAAAAATAGTTTAAATAAAATGTTCTTACAAAAAATTGGCAAGGAACCAACAAGAGGATAATGTGAAACTATAGAATGTGATAAAATGGCTATATAGTGACTCGTCCAAGAGGTCACAAAAAAGGCATTTAAGAGTCTTCATTCATTTTGTTATTACTCCACCGAGTCTAAGTTTTCTTTGTTGTTTTACTTTTTTTTTAATTCATTCTTGAATGAAGGAGAAAATGACTGAGTCCTTTCTCCAAAAACGCAGAAACTAAGGCATCCTTTTCCGTTTTTTGCCCATCCTGAATTTATCCTCTAATCAGGTTAAAAGCACTTATAAAGAGAAAAAGTTATGGAGTGGATCACTTACTTTTTTTCCTTTATTTTTATTGCTAACTAGCAGGATGTTTTTTTGTACCCCTTCCCTGAGTCGCATATACTCTCGCTTTTTTTTTTTCTTGGATGTCTTTAAATTATGATAAGCGCCATTTACCGTTCTTTTCAAAATGGAGGTTATATTAAAAAAATGTATCTGACGATAAACAGAGTGATATACACAGTATAAACTACCAGTTGTTGTCAATCCTAGTAGTTGACCACTATATATTTAATTTCCTCCAAGATGAATCGCAAAATGAAATTTTTTAAAGCATGATAAGCCACGATTAAATTGTAATAAATTCCTTCAAAAAGAAAAAAATTGTACATTAAGTGATTCGTAAGGTATATACATTTATACGTAGGTGTCATAACGTAGTGGAGGCTTTTCCATTCCCATATTTGTCTTTTCATCACTTTATTGAAGCATTCAAATTTGTTTCCCACCTATAACGTAACTCCTTTCGAAAGTTTACATTATACATCTTTGAGTAAACGCGCGCTTAGGAATATACATAAGCATCATTACAGACGTCATATGCACAAATCGTTACATCTCATAGTTAAAATAGCAAAAGCTGTGTTCTGTGCAAAAGAAGCTTTGATAAAGATAATTTTTCTACTTTGATTAAAAAGTATTAAACTACACGCTGATGGAAGGAGTAAATATAAATTTTTTCCCCTAACTCAAGTACAGTTATACATAACTGTAGCTGTAATTGTAAGTTTACTTATAATTTTGAGCCATAAGAATAGGGGCCTGCTTTACTTTGTTACGATAGATAAGCCTCGTCAATGTTTTCGTGTATATTTTTTGTACTTAAGCGTAAATATATTTGCATCGCATACAAAAGAAAAAGAAAAAAAAAAAACGACTTCGCAGATTTGTTCACATGGGGCACCATATAGCATTCGATTTATAACTGGTGGTAAATGTAGCTTCGCTCCTAAATTGTAGCACTGCCATATAATATTGCTCTTCCGTGATTCAAAATTTAGCAAAAAAAAATACTTAAAAAAGAAGTAAAAAAAAAAATTAACCGCTTCTTTATTTTACATATGATTAATATATATAACCCTCATTTGACATAATCTTCATTATTGATACTTCGTTAATTTTATTTAATCGTTTGTTGATGCTGTTTATTTAATATTGCTCTGTTTCGCAAAGCGCTCGAGTGTGTAAGCCAAAATGTTGATGAAGTCTTTTTGAATTTTTTGGCCGATTTTAGGACATTTTACGGCGTCTCTGAGACTTTTTTTTGACGTGTTTCTGACTTTCCTTCTTTGACTTTTCTGTGACTTTTTTTGTGACTTTCCTGTCGCCTTCTTGTGATTTTTTTGTGACCTTTCTTAGACCTTCCTGACACCCTTTTGAGACATTTTTGTTACTATTTTGCCCACTACTTTACTATCTTTGATTTTTTCACATTACGTAATTCGCCTTTTCGTCAAATACTCGATTTGTGGCATCATAAGGGAGATGGATTAGCGAGCGTGTATGCGCTGATGTAACTCTCATAAGTGATGCCGTAAAATAATAGCAAAGTCGTTATTAACTATAATGAAAATTAAACTGAAGATAACTCCCTCAGTTAAGTTCCATCGTTAACCTTATTAAAAACATGTTAAATGAATGATGAACTTTATGACTTTTCTAAATTATTCAATCATAAGAATGAAAGGAATGGGGAAGTAACGTACAGCAGTTCTGCCCAGCAGAAGAACAACATAACTGATTCAAACTAAGCTCCTACCCCTAGTTGTAGTGGCCCATCCAAATTAGGAAAGAATAATCACGTATATTATAAAATATATCATGTAATTCTCAATTTTCGTTTTGCATTCAAAACATCATCATACCTATACAAGTCAAGATTCCTGGAGCCCCCTTAATTATTCTTTATTTAATCCATTTTCAAGTAAGATAAAAAAAAAGCGAAATTCCCATTTAAAATATAAGAATATTCACTGCGTACTTTTTGCTTCTTCGTTACTATAAAAATTCTGTAGCCAAAATGGAGGGTCGTAGTAACCCTCCCCTCATATCTTTTCAATTCACATATATGTATATATATACTTGTGTATATGTACCCACTGAAGAAACAACCCCATTCCAATGTTGAGAGCTACGAAATGGATAAAATATTATCAGGGAAATGGTACCACCATGAAGAACTACACTGGAAAAGCGTTATAATGCTAGAAAAACCGAATCAAATATGTAGAAGAATACTCTTGGAGAATCAACCAAAAAAAGAAAAAAAGAACTCGCTTAAAAATATCCTAAATTTAGCAGAAAAGACAAGTTTAAAAAAGTTCAAACATCAAATAAAATAGATTTTGCTAACTTGAATAATAACTATAAACCATATACAATTCCGAAAGATGATGAAACCAGAGTAATCTATAAATCTGGGGACGCCAAAAGTGTGTCCTACTACACATATCTTTCAGTTGAAAAAGACAAAGAAAACAAAAAAACAAAAAAAAAAACCAAAACAAAAAAAA
>NW_008481838.1:19492-27705 GCF_000524495.1 Plasmodium inui San Antonio 1
TTGTATATTTGAAAAAAAAAATATAAACCGCAAAAAGCAATCTTTTACATAGGAGATGATCCTCGACAAACTTTAAAGAAAAGCTTTTCAGAGAAGTGACATTAAAATATTTATTTCTGAAAAAAGCAAGAAGAGCACTAAGATAAGGGCGTCTATCTTCCCCTTCGGCTTCTTCCGCATCTGATTTGAAAAAGAAAAGGATGAGAAAATGTGCCTCGACAAAAAAGGAGAAATCGGCATTTTTCAGAAGGGGCACTATTAAAAAACAGCGTTGAGCTTAAAAAAGGAAACAGAAATATGGTTCGGAAATTTCATTACGAAGTAAAATTGCGGCGTGGACATTTTTTTAAGACGAGTCCAAGCAAAGGAAAATATGAACAACAGGGGCCCGGCGAATAACCGCGCATATGGCAGCATCTCCATGGGGGGGCCCCGAGATTAATAATCGTTTTTGTTTTTATCACGTCTACTTAATGTATACACATACCATGAATTATCCTTAGCATACCATTTAAACCGTGCCACATTCTCCTACTCCCTTTTTGTCAATTTTCACATCCAGCTTTTAAATTATATTACCTTTTTTTCTTTTCGTTGGTGTTATATTTATTTCTTGCCCTCGGTGAGGAATCCGCACTTTTTATTTTTGTTTGCTAGCATTTTTCTCCAATTATCACGGATGTTTGAGGTACCGAAAATTTAAGTTGTATTCTTCCAGCTTCTAAGTGTATATATATATATGTGTGTATACACGTACCTATGCATATCTGTGCTAATTTTTTCATGTATAATTTTTATCCCAATGCTACTTGTTTCGATTTGATTCTTTCCCAGATGGAGCGGCCTCCCACCACGCACCTGAAGCGCCGCCAAGTTTGTTTATAAAACACATATCGGGTGTACACCTGTGTATCGTATTTGACCCTTTTTTAACCGACCAACGGCGTGACCGCGTAACCGCTTAATCTTTTTTTTCTAATTCGCTCCTTACTAGTGATGGACATACATATTACCGCAGCGATTCTTTGAGAAATTCCCCCATTCCATTGCAACACCATTTGCTGAGTTGAGAAGGTCCTATTTAAAGGGCACCCACTAGATAGGGGGTGTCCTACAAATGAGCGTCACAATTCTTTTTTTTTTTTATGTTTTCTTATCAACTTAATGATATCTAAAATGTGATCCTCTTTTACCATTCCGCACACGGAAACTATAATCGAGTTGGAAGACCAAATGTCGAAAAAAAAAACACAAAAACAAGCAAAAATGAAAAACAAAGAAACACAAAATAAGCGCAAATAAACTAAAATATAATGCAGTGAAGCAACAGAAAACGTTCAGACTAAACTCAAAATTTTACTATGGTGTTGACGTTTTTAAAGCCTGTTAAATCGGGAACATAAACAAAGGGCAAATGAAAACGGGCGAATTTACTCTTTTAAAAAATTTTCAAAAAGCACATGTCAAATTGGTCATCAAAAATGTTCGGCCAAATGGTGCGCGCTTCACCGTTCTTCGAAAATTATTCTAAAAGGTTAAGCAGTGCACGTGTGCACATAAACATATGCATTCACATGTACAGGTGCACACACCTACGCCCGTTCCAAAATCTGGCCAATTCAAAGGAAGCACAAATCTAAAAGCTAACAAAGCACTATATGATAAAGGGACGGGAAAGAAAAAAAAAGAAAAAAAAAAAGAGTTTAGGACTCCATACCTTTCTCCTTAATCATGTGGTAATTAAGTATTGCACGATCCAAATGTTCGCGCATGTGACAGTTCATAGTAATGTCAAACAGTTCCGCGAAATCTTCTCTTAAAAAATCCAATTCTGTGGACATGAGACTACTATACATGTCTACAAAGTTTTCTAAGTTCTTTCTCCTGAAAAGACTTTTCAAAAGTCGTAAACCTTTTAGGTTTGGCATCCTGTAAGTTTTATGCATTAATGAATAGTCAAATTCCCTTAGAAATCTTTTGTGTCCATAAATCATTTTTGTTTTCATAACTGAAAAAAAGGAGGGCAACAAATCATCTATAGATCCAAAGTAATCTTCTTTTCCATCTTTTTCACAAAATCCAAAGGTAGGGTTATGATTATGTGGTCCCAATAAAAGAAGTGAACTACTACGTCTCCTTAAGCCTAACCTTTTTCTTTTACTAATAACTATGGATGTACCTCTCGTAGGCTGTGTTATATCAGAATTGTAGTACATATCGGAAAGACTAAGAAAAGACAAGAAGTTTATATCACGTGCTGCATATACTTCAGACATATTAATAGGACGGTCTTCTTTTGCTAAATAAGATGTTTTAAATGCCTTGATATCATATAGAGAAAAAGATCGAATAGGATTACTCTTGTAAGTAGCATGTGTTCTTATATCAGCTTTGGAAATGGTTTTTCTAAAAATATTTACATCATTCTTCAAGTTCGAAACATCCTGTTCTTTAAGTACTAAGCCATCAATGTATCCCAAAAGCGTTGGACTCGAGAATATAGAAAGAAAATCTTTACTTAAATCTGGATGCACATCTTTTAATAAATTTTTGAAAAAGGTCTCATAGTTGTCTGTATTTGACATAGATTTTATATCCTTAGCATAGTTTTGAATTAAATATATAGTGAAAGCTCGCACAAAACATGACTGATCACTATTATCTAAAGCGTATAAATTCATATCCTCTACATATTTTATTGCATCAGTAGGGTTAGAAAAATGATTGAAAAAGAAATAAACCCAATTTCCTAACATTTTACGTGTAGATGAATGTCCCAAAACCATGGACGTAACTGAAAGATCCTGGAAATTGATGTTGTGCAATTCCTTTGTGCAGGTATATCCATCCACACCATTATTGAAAAAAAGAGTGACTAGGAAGGAAATCAGAATTATCGCTTTCATCTTGTCTTTCTTTGTCGGATAAGTTTTACCATCAATTTTGTGAACTACTTCTTTTTCTATTTTTTGGGGGAAGGACGGGTCTGGAAAATGTACACGTTTCTCCTTTCTTCACAAAGCGGAAAAATTGTTGAAGACACGTAGTGGGGGTATTACGTTGGCGCTCACACACGCGTACTCGCCAATGAGCGTACTACGGGTGTGTATCGTGGGTGTGTGTATGTGTACACGCAACTGCACACGTAGATGCACACTTACATGTATGGGTATAACTGTACTCAGCGAAAAGTGTAAAATTTACTTCACTAAAAATTAAAGTATTCACATCGAAACTCTGCGTCCGCCAAAGAAGTCATACAAAACGAAGGGAAACGGAAAAGCGATAACCGAAAATGGCGATAATTAGCTAACAGCACATGTTGCAGACTTGTTTCACTTGGTTTTGCGTTCGTACATGCAAATGTACACATTTACGAATTTACACATTTTTTAACTTTATTTTATTTGATTCCTCTTTTTATTTTATATTTTATTTTTTTTTTTTTCTAGTATTCCAAACAATACCAAGTGTTTAAAACAATTTGGCAATTTTTTGCGAACAAGTTAAAAGCTATAAAACAAATTAAAACAATAGAGGCAAAAAAACAGAAAATGCTGTCTACTTCGCGCATTAATTAAACAAAAACAATTTCCCCTTTGCACTTGATATGCATAACACACGTTATCTAATTCTTAACTTCTTGCAGTTACGAAACATGTGTAATTAAATGTGTAAAGAATTGTAGAAAATTGTTAATTTCTTTCATCGCTTCAGCGTTATACGTAGGTGATACGTACGTGAGCGGAAACGCCAACGAAAACACAGACGCAAATGAAAATGAAAGTGCAATTTTCTTAAATGCCAATAAGGAATTGTTGCAGCCATTAAATAGGCGATGCCGTAAACAGAATATTTTTATTTACAACATTTCTGCAATTACGGTGCTGTACGAAAAATTCAGAAAAATTTCCAACTCTCGCAAAAAATAGTTAACAATTTTTAGCCACTAAAAAAGGAACAAATGTAAAGACACCCCGATTTATTTGCAAAATTTAGACAAAAAAAAATGCAATATCATGCGAACAAACGAACGAGAGAGCGAAAGGAAACGAGTGCAATCCGCGTCAATGCGCATCCGCAGGGAAAAAACTTTGAAATATATCCGAAAAATCGACATAACTGTACTCGCAATTTTGATCAAAAAATAGACCACCGTTTACTCATTTTAAAAAATCCATTTTAAGAAGCGTTAAATGTAAAGATAGCACTCGAAAAGTGTTTTCCTATCCAAAAAAGTCTCCATTTAAATAAAATTCCCAATTGTGCAAATTAATGTCCATACGCGCACTCATAAAAATATGTGCATCACTTGTAGGTGCACATGTATACGTGCACACGTGTCCTCACCTTTCGGTTACTTTTGTAAATTTTACTCAAAAAATTATTCTTCAAACATGTTACTGAATCCATCCACATATTTTTCGTTTTACTAGGACTTTTGCTTTTTTTTTCATGAAAAGCGGACAAAATTGGCACCTTTTTGCTTTTGCATTTATGCGCATCCTTGAACAACAAAGTTGTAGAGTTTTTCCGCTTTTTTGCCATCCATTTTGGGAGCCATTTTGGGGCCATTTTGCCAGTTCTCTTCCCCCGTGGCGCGTCAACCGTACTTTCACCCACAAATGAACATGCACTTAGGCGCCCTTTCTTTTTCTCTTTCCTTCGATTCCCCTTTTTGATGTACGCAAATGTGAACACCTTTTCATGCGCTGCCTCCATAAAACTTTTGTTTAGTATCTCCCTACTTTCCAACTTGACAATTTCGACCCAGATCAAGCACCATTATGAATGGTTCCGTTCATCCAGCCATCTTGTGCATGTCTCCCTAGCACCGCACATCTCGTGAAACGAAACCAATCGTGGATCCCATCTGAACCAGGAGACGTGCGGGTAAATATGCATGAACATGTGTGTAACCTCCTTCTCCATGGTCACAATGCAAAGTCCTCCCAAAATATTAATTGTCTCCATATGCATATCCTTATGAGAGTATATTTATTCCTGCTTGGTAGACGTATTGCATCTGCATTCACTACAAATTTCCAAGTTGTCAGCCTGGACATCACCGCTGATTAGCATTATTCAGCATGCTAAAGTTTTCCAAAAAGCTGCCCTCCCTAAGAAATAACTCCAACTTATTTAGAACCCCCTCGCTTGGAACCGTTTTTAAATTACAACATTTGTAAATATCTTTCAAGAAATTTATGTTTACATCTTTTTCCTCCTGCAGAATTAATTCTTTTATCGCTACTTTCGATTTTTCAAAATTTTTTTCTAGCACTAAGGTAAATGCAATCAGCACTTTCACATAACTGCAGAGGGGGTTGATTTTTTGAGCTTTCGAGAAGCTGTTCAAAGCATCTTCATTTCGTTTCATTTTTAAAAATATGACACCCTGCATAATGAACAGATCAATTCCTTCATAATCATTCTTCTGTGCATGTTCTAAACATAGTAAGGCAGTTTCGTATTTCTCCTGATGATTATATATTGAAGCGCAGTACATAGACACAAGCGCATCACTACTATTTAGTTTAAGACATAAACTCAAGTGAACATTCGCTAGCTCGTAGTTTTTCTCCTGAAATAATATAACGCTTAGTAACAAGTGTACTTTAAAATTACACGCATTTATTTGTAGACATTTCGATAATGCTAAAGCTGCCTTGCGCATGCTTCCCAAAAGTTTCATTTCACAAGAGTAGAGAATATAGGCATATTCGTAAAACTTATTTAACCTCATTGCCTTTCTGAAAAAATATACTGCCATTCTTTTGTTATTTTTTAGGGAAAAATAATTTCCTATAAGACATAAAAAATCTTCATTCACTTCTTTCTTCTCATAACTCAGCAAAATGTGTTCTATCTTGTCTATATCTGCTTTGCACCAATAACATGTTGACAGAAAGGGTAAATGTTTCGTATAAAAAGATTCTATATCATGAATTTTTTCAAAAAAAAAAATCGCCTGTTCATAATTCCTAAGTAAAAAGTGACATAATCCTTTGACGTAAAAAATGCATGTACTAAAAATTGGTCTGTCTTCCCACTCCTCTATTAACCCTAAACATTTTCTAAAATTATTTACATAAAAGTAATAGTACAATTTTCCTAGTGCCCATAAATTTACTATTGCTTTGTTTGAAATGTACTCACTTCCTTTGTCGCCCGTGATCATATTTATTTCCTCTTCGAACTGCTTTTCCCACTCCCAAAGAGACTTCTTCATTTCTTCTTCTCCTATTAATGATAGAATAAACTCCGCGCTCTTCACATCTATGCCGTTTGTATCCTTTTCGAATTCTAACTCTTCCAAAATGGTGTAATCCGAATGGGAAGTTTTCTCCCTATGGGACGCTCTTTTCTCATAGCAGTGGGAATCAGCATTTTCCGTGATGTGCGCTTCTGCATTCTCTACGTCGTACAGGCTTGCATTCTCTACGTTGTACAAGACTGTATTCTCTACGCCGTGCATTTCTGCATTCTCTACGTCGTACTCGTCTGTGTCCTCCTCGCCATAGGCATCTATGTCTCCCCCCCCCTCGCACTCGCCCATGTCCTCCTCACCGTACTCATCTTCTTCCTCCTCGCTGTACCCCTCTTCATCCTGCTCGCCGTACTCCTCTTCATCTTCTTCGCCGTACTCATCCTGCTGCTCCTCCTTATCTTCCACCCCGCTGCACACTCCCCACGACTGGTAAAAGGGAACTCCAAAGTTATACACTTTCGAAAACTTTTCTACTTCTTCCGTGAACATAGCATTAGAGTAAAAGTTTCCGTGCAGCTTTAGTAACTTCTTAAATGCGCAAAAGAAAATGGGGCATGATTTAAAGCACAAGTAATAACAATAAAATGCTATATCTATTAATTTCTTCTTTTTCGCATCATTAAACCACTCATTTTTAGCTTCCTTTTCGCACAATTTCCCCATAATGTAATATCCAGCACTATGTCCTGGAAGCTTTTTCACATCGTAAAAGTTATTTTCATAAAATTTGATATTCTTCTTTTCGTACTTTTCGTGCACCTCCCCCTTGCAGTTGTATTTTATGTACTCCTCATCCAGCAGCATTAGCAGAATGACTTTCCTTTTTTCCTTTTTCAATTTATAGCAAGCATAGATGTATCCGTATTTTACAACATTATCACAGATATCATCTTGGCATTTTCTTTTTGTATAGTCATATAACCCGTTCAAGTCGCCATAGTTTAAATAAGACTCCTCATGAATGACAGAAGTGTTTACCCCTTGTCGGTAGCACTGGCTGTCTAAAAGGTCTTCATATAACCTTCTTTGAAATTTTAGGTTGTACTTTTTGGACAGATGAAGAGCGCTCTTTAGGAAGTTAAAATAGCTGGACGAATTCTCTTCTTCCTTCATTTTTCGCTAATTTAAAAAATGTGTATAAAAAAAAGTGGCAATTGTTCCTTCTTGATTAGTTAAACGTGATATAAAACCTATTGTGATCTGTTAAAATTTTTGTTTCTTCTTGTCCTTCAACATAACGGTAAGGCGAAAACCTATTCGTCATTATGTGCTAGCTTATTCATATGGGGGATGGGGATGAATGGACTCTATTTTATTTCTTTCCCCCCTCTGCACACTTCATACTTTTTTCTTTATATTAAAAAAAGTAACGACTGAACTTTCTGCTTTGTTGTCGAAGCGTCCGCGAAAGTTTAGCTGCTCTCTCAAAATAAAAATGAGCGCCAAAATGAATAGAACAATTTTTACAAAATAGCCCTACTTTGTTTATTGCCTGCAATTTGATCAACCTTGCGCAGGCCTCTCCATTCCAGTACCTCTACTGCAAAATGAAAGGTATGTATATGTGTATATTCGCATGTGCACGCTAAAAGTATGCTCCACCTCTATTTCGCTTTCTAGTAGGCCGTTATTCAAGCTATAAAGAGCCTACATAGCATTGACTACTCGTCCGCGACGATCTCGATTAATCGTGCACCCAAAAGGGAAAAAAAGAAAGAGCGAACAACTGAAACAATAAATTGATTAACAATTTAGAAGATTCAAAATACGCAGCGGTTTTTTGCACCTCAATTTGTGTGCCCTCTTTTGTTCTTGGGAACACCTTTCCATGTCAAACCGTTCCGCAGGTTCAGGGAGTGAAAATTGTGTCTTTTTCTTTAAATGTATCTTTTTCTTTCACATCGGTGTAGGACGTGCATACATTTTGAATTAGTTTCGAAAC
>NW_008481838.1:27886-44860 GCF_000524495.1 Plasmodium inui San Antonio 1
GTGTAACATTCTCACGAGTAACTTATTCTGAAAAATACCGAAACGTGTGCTAAGAATAGATGGGTAAAAAAAAGATTTTTCAAAAATCGGAGAGCGTGTTAAATATATGGGTTATGCCCCAAGACATATGTGATACTATAATTACACCTTTTTTTTTCTTATGGCAATAAAAAAACCTTCGCAGTAATGCAATAGATACTTTTTTTTTTTTCTGCTTCCGTTTAATTTATCTCTAATTCTTATATTTTTATTACAATTCCGCATTTCTTTTTTTCCCTTCCCCTTTGGGACTTCCAAGACATATTCGTACAAAGGAGTGGCAAAGACGGGTAACTCATCACAAAATGACGAAATGTTAGGGCGCGCGCTGTACACAGATATATTACACACGCAGGAAGCATACATATGTGGAACAAAGCAAACGTAAAATGCCATGCTCGTAAATGTCCTCACTGCTGCTTCCGCTCTCCCCTCTGTGTTTCTTATTGCTATTGTTAGCCTTCTCTTGTAGCCGATATTTTATTTTAAAATATTGTCTCAATTCTGCGAAAAAAATGCCAATGCAAGTTAACATGATGAACTACAATGCGAGGAAAATCACAACTATAAAGTGATACATACATGGTGCGTGCTTAGGCTTTTATCCATACATAGTATTATATACACACGTGCATACATGTACCCCCACACATAACGTACACATATATGTGGACATGCGTATCGCGAAGAACGTAAGCATTTCCTCTTTTCCAATTCACCCATTTCTTTTTCCTTTTTTCTAAATAAATTGTATTATAACTACGACTGTATTCTTATTTTTTTCTTAAACATAGACATTGCTGCGGGTTAAACATTTTTATAAAAAACATTTTACATTGCCACTTTTGCTTCTCCGCGAATACGCGCCGTAACCATCTATTTTTAACACCTACACAAGCTCACATATGCTATATAATGTGTGCATAAATAAGCATCTTGTTACTTTTCCAAATGTATGATATTAATTTTTCTGCTTTTCTGATTTTTTTTCTTCTGTTCTTCTGCTTCTCTGCTTTTTTGCTTATCTGTTTCCCCGTTTTTTTTTCTTCATCTGTTTTCTCATTATTAGTTTTCTTCTCTCCCTCTGCTTCTTTTTCTTTTCTTTCCTCTCAATTAATCTCGCTTACGTCACTTTCTTCATTTTCGGCATTTTATTTTTACGTTAAAACGTAAGTTCCTATTACAGGAATTTCAAATTACACATTTACGTCAGCAGCTTCAGGGTACCTTCACTAACGTGCGAAGCCCCAGGAAATATTGTGTTCCCCATTTGAGTAACACTTTCTTAATAGAAAATTTATTTCATCTTTGACTGTAATGACTTCGTGCTTATAGGCATAAATTAAATAATGTAACTTATTTTTTAAAATATCTTTTCTCTCTTTTTTTTTTTGTAAAGTTTTGCGAATATTTCGTTTAATTTTCCCACGTTTTTATTTTTCTCTCAATTTATTCTTGACTTTGGCCTGCTCCACTACGCCTGCTTTTTCTTTTTTCTTCTTTTTTTTTTTATTTTCCCTTACCAGTGTCGAATTTTTAGGCTCATTATTTTATCCTATTTTCCTTTTTTTTTTCTCTCTTGTTCCTTCTTCGCACACTCCTCCCCCTCCAAATTTTCCCTTCGCATCAACGTTTCACATCGAGGCTTTACTCCCGCCCAGCCTCTATTTATTTCTCGTATCTTTCTCATTTTTTGTGTCTTGCATATTTCACTCCTTTTTTTTCATTTCTTATTTTTCCCATTTCGTAAGAAGAAAAATGCCACACGTGTATTTACCCCAAATATTGTGGCATAGCAAAGATAACAAACGGAGCGACCGAATTTATTCTGTGGACATACAACCACACCCCAACTACTACAGCATCAAAAAGCTAAACAAGAAATATGAGTTATTTAAAAAATTTATAAAGGATAAAGAGAATAAATGTGACACACATTTTTCAGTGGAGAATGAAGTGCAGAGGGGGAATAATTCCCCCTTGTCTTCCGTTCATCCAAATGGCATTGAAAAAAACGGGGAAGTCCTAATCGGGAAGGATATAAAATGCAAGGTAAGCAGCGTTCACAATACGGTGAACCGCCATAGTGATGAAAACGGCGCAGATGATAACGAAAAAAATAGCATAGTCAAGAAAAATCATTGCTGTGATACCAGTTCGGGGAACAGTTCCCCCCAAGAGAAACCCACCCATGCGACCCTGAAAGGCGAAGAAGAACATGTAGATAGTGACAGCCAAGACGAAGAGGAGAAAAAAACAAGAAAAGGAAAAAAAAAATCCATCAAGTTTAATATCGCCACTTGTGGCGCCGATGAATTTGTGCACTTATGGAGAATATACATAAAAGACGACTTGATAGTCAAATGTTTAAGCAGGTTTATAGGTCATAACGGAGAAATAAATTGTGTCCGTTTTAACAAAAATGGCAGATACTTAGCTAGCGGAGGGGAAGATAAATTTTTATACATTTGGGAAAAGAGCAAAAAACCAAGAAATATTCCTCTAGGGTATGACATAAGCTTTCTAGATTATAAAGAATGGTGGAACATAGTGGGATCATTCAGATGCAGTGGAGTTATTAACAGCATCACTTGGTCCAATAACGACACGTTATACATAGGAAACGAGGATAATAACATTAACATAATCGAATTTGTTAAAAACTCGAATTGCAAAGTAAAGGTTTTAGAAGGACATACAGGAATTATCCAAGGAATATCACTAGATCTGAACAACGAATTTCTGGCTTCTCTCAGTGCTGACCAAACACTCAAAATATGGAAAAAAAAAAACGATGGGAAATCATGGAAACTGGAAAATTCCATAAAAAATATAAAAGCAGACCAGCTGGAAAAACGATCCACCGCTTACATTACGTATGATGAGTATGAGTTTAACGAGAAGGGCGCAGACAGGCATGAGTACTCTGCAACTAAAAGGGACGAAAAGAAAGAAATACACAGCGGATCGGGTGATTTGACCGAAGAATTCACGAATGAAAGGAAAGGCGAAGCAGGTGAAGAACAAACGGAGAAAGAAAAAGTCGGGCAGAAGGGAACACTCCAGACGCAGGGGACACGCGCGGAAAATGAGGACCATGAAGAAGATGACGATGATGCAGATAAAAAAAAAAATTTCGCGCGAAAAGAAGAAAAGGAATTGGGAGAGAATGAACCAGAAGATGAGGAAGAAGAAGAAGAAGAAGAAGAGGAAGAAAAAAAATTAAAAAGATGCTTATTCTCAAGCGAAGAAATGCTGCCTTCCTTTTTCAGACGCATTGATTTTTCCCCCAATGGAGAATTTCTAATAACACCAAGTGGCATTCAATTCGAACAAATTGAAAAGCTTCATGACAAAAACACAAAGCCAGAAGAAAATGTAAAAATCATCAATCAGACAAAAGCGTTCAGCTGCTTCTACATATATCATAAGAATTTGTTCATTAGGTACAATATCCCATTTTTTACTGTTTTTTCTCAAACCAGCCATTTTCTAGTAGCCAAATTTAATTATAACACTTTTAAGTTAAGAACACACCAGAATATCCTCAAACGATGCTACAAGCATCTGATGATCTCAGAGTCAAATGATCCAGATGGATCTAACAGTGTGAATAAAAAAAGAAAAATATTCGACGAATCGGGGTTTATTAACGAATTAAAAAATTATGAACATTTGATGAAGCTAAATTATGAGAAAACTTTACTGTTTAACGACACTGAAGTGCAAGATGATGTTAGCGAAGATGTTAGCAGCACCATCTCGGATAGCGACGTCCAGTATGATGACGAGAAGGAGGATTTCATAGACTCCACAGGGGACTACTCCTTGTCGAATAACGTTGACAAGAATGAAGAGGACCAAAAAGAGAAGGAGGAGTGCGGAGATTTGGCGGCCCAAGCGGAAGACTCAGAAGAGGAGACGGAGGAGGATGCCGATGAAAACGAAGATAACGAGGACAAAGACGACGAGGAGGATAACGAGGATAACGAAGAAAACGGCGAAAATGAGGAAAATGACGAAAACAGCGAAACTGACCAAAATGGAAAAAATGACCGTAACGAAGGGGGGGCGCGCCTCGACCAAAAGCAGGAAGTCGCCGACAAGTGCTGTGACGAAAAAAACGTGCTGGAGGTTTGCGAAAGGAAGGAGAAAAAGGAGGAGAGATTCATTTACTCTTTGGGAACCTTTGACGGAAGCGTCTACTTTTACGACAGCGAAATTCTGGACACGCCAATTAGCATAGTCAAAAATATACACCTCTGCCCAATCACAGATATATCATGGAATAACCTGGGGAACATATGTGCATGCTCGAGTTCAGACGGATATGTCAGCTTTTACTACTTTGATCATAACGAATTGGGGAAGGTGAAAGCGTACAATAATTACTACTTTGAGAAAAAATGTAACGACTTAACATTCGATGAACATTACTTTGAAAGTACCTTTTACGACGAAGTAGATTTTTTTAACAAAGACCAGTTAAATGATTATACGTCCAGCGAAGATGAATGCGAAGAAAGCAACTTGTCAGTAAACAAAGAAGAAACGAAAGTTCGAAGAATCAATTTGATCGTGGGTAATGCGGCTAATTTTGTTCTAGAGCAAAATACAAAGAAGTGAGCTTTTTTTTTTTTTTTTGCACCACCCCTTTTTTGTGAATTCCACAGCATTTATAAAGTAGACAAACTGTATTTTCTTTTTCTTTTTTTTTTTTTTATTTTTTCCTATAATTTTAAAAATTATTTGTCCGAATATGAAAAACTTATTCTCGTTTTTTCATATATCGCATTGTCCACCAGTTTTTTTTTTCTTTTTTTTTTACGCTATTCATTTGGAAGTCGTATGTATACGCACATAAATGGATATAATTCTTGCGTTTCCACCGGCGGGTAGGTATATATGCTTATATGTGTACACTCGCATGGAGCCACTTGTTCACACGAGTATATATATGCACACATGTAGACACGCATCAGGTACACGTTGCACTCGTGCATGCTTACATGCGCGCTACTTCACGAAGAACCTGAACAGCCTCACGTAATCTATTCTTTTTTTAGTCCTCTTATTACATATCGTAATTTTATTAAAAAAATGAACTCCAGGGTTAACAAACAAAACGTAAAAAAAATGGGAAACTTTTTTCCTCTGTTCAATTATGTGGGCCTTTACAAAATTATTCACCACATGAATATCGGAATTATTGTGAATGAATATTTCCAGAGGGATGCTTTCATCCGTATTATTTTCAAACACAATTTCGAATTTGTACATTTTATTTACTATGTGAAAAGGATGGTCATTCTGCTGCAGATATATCCGGACATTATCTGTAATTATGTTTTTTTTTAAAAAGTGCGAATTGTTTATGCCTTTACCGCCATTACTTGTAAAGAAAAGCATCTCTATGTTGGTTATATTTTCATCACATGGGGTTTTTAAAATGTGTAATTTGCTCTCCTCATCCTTTACACAGAAAATCATGGAATACTCATCATTCTGCTTCAAATAGTACAACCCATCATGCGTTTTAAGCGCGTCTTCACTTTTTATCAGTTCGCATTTTATGTCCTTAAATATAACATCATTTAGCATTACGTTATCCTCTTCGATATTTCTCACCACAGCTTCTATGTATATTTTGTCCTCCTTCTGCAGTATCAATGTCTTCAAGTGGAACGGATTTTTACATATAAAGTTGAAGTCCTTCCTCAACTTTTTCTTTTCACTTCCTTGTAGGTATTCCACGGCGCAGTGCACTCTGTGGAGGACGCAAAAGAAAAAAGGAAAAAAGGAATAAAAAAAAAAAGAGGATAATCGTGTTTCCCAAAAGACAACCACAGCAAAAGAGTCATCAGGTAAAAAAAAGTAACAAATGGAATAAATAATTTGGTCTAAAGTAGAGAGTTACAGTGTGCATGGTAACACATGTGCACTCGCGTGATGGGCGTGCCACTCGTAACCAGCACACAAAAATGCTAACATCCACCACCAAACGATGCGCCTTTATCACCCTCCTCTATGCCCCTTCTTACGTGAATATGTCCGCGAAGGTCACTAGAAAAGTTGTTAAAAAGTTAAAAAAAGAATTCGACGGTAGTGTTAGATGTTCCACATTTCTATAAATATTAAACGCGGTCTGCCTTGTCATAACATCCACACTGATTGTGTATATTTGAATCTCATTTTTCAAATTATTGGAAATATTAATTTGGGACTTCAAATCCTGCCCAATGTATATCTTCCTAGAATTCATCGGCAGACTTAGGCTGAATTCATTTGACAAGCTCAGGTCCTCTTTACTTTCACTTTTTTCAAAATCGATATTTCCTACTTCCTTAATCTTGAATAAGTTCCAAATGTTTAGGTTCAATGCTGGGGGGCTCAGGCGCAGCAATTCTATTTTCACGCCTTCCTTCGGGTCATTCATTTTGTTACTTCTGCACGGTTAGCCGTTGTCTAGCATAAGCACATGGGTATGGAGCGGCACATGGGTATGTATGCTCCCATACAAGTATGGGCATATATATATTCCCACTTATGACCCTCGCATTTCACTTGACAGGGTTAAATTCGTTGGAATTTTCTCCCTTAGCATCCTTTCTTTGTTCTTCTTTTTATTGCTGTTATCAATTGGGCTTCCTTTTCCCTTTGTGTTTGTTTCGTTTTGTTACATTACGCTTTCTTTTGCCTTTTTGTGTTTACATCTTCCCTTTTTGCGCCATTTTATCTTACGCATAGCTTTCAATTGCGCCAACACGTGCCTCCCATTTTTAAGTGCAAAAAGCTCCATCTTACCAGAACGTCCCAAATATAGTCACTGAAAGTCCTCCCAATATTTTTTTTTTTTCTCTTTTTTTCACGCATACCAATTTTCATTTTTCCCCTCAGCCGCAAATTTCTACTTAAGTGCGTTGGAGTAGAAAATTTCTCCCCACAGTTATCACCCGAAATAATATGTTTGGCGTAAATAGGGCTGAAAAAAAAATGACAGTTTTGTGCATATATAGGACTTTCAACTGTACAAGTTCAGAAATATATGCGCCAAAGCCCATTAAGCGTAAAGTGAAAAACCCTTCTCATGGGAGTTCCTGGCATATTGAGAAAAAAACAAAGAGGGAACAGTACAAAAGTAAAATAAAACAGCGCTACTGGAAGAAAGGGTTATATATATTTGCTTGTTAAATGAGATAGTATTTTTTAGTTCTGTAATTATTTTGTAAGTTTAAAAAAAATGAAAAAAAAATCTACTTAGCAGCAATATACATTATATTCATGTACATACGGACAAGATGTTCAATTTTAGAAAACTGCAGCTTTTCGACAGAGACCAAACGAAAGATACAGGTAAAGGAAGGGAGCGGAAACAAAACAATCCCATCGTATTTGTCATCATGAACAAATTATATATTTCCATACAAATGTACCTTCTGTTATACAAGCGCACTTTTGTAAAGCTTGCAAGTGCATGGATGCGTAGGGTATACACATGGCTGCATTTGTTTAACCCCATACTGTATACGGATTTATGCACTTTTTTCTTTTTTCTGATTCCATATTTGCGATACGCGTGTGCCCCCTCACCCCCACAGGTGAAGTACAAAACTTCTTGAATAGCTATGAAGGGATATATTTTTCGACCTCCAAAAAATTTATCAACGTGTTTGTAGACAAAGTGCTTTTTATAGACCCCGTTAATCTAAATGTTACCACAATAAACTCAGATCTGTTGGTAGTCGATTTTTGTTTTTGTGACAAAACGAATAACCTCATTGTCCTTGGGTAATTCCGCGAGTTGCGCTAGTGCGAGGTCATCGCATGAGTATGCTTGGCCCCAGTCGGTGATCCCCCACGCACGCACATGACTGGAGCGAAAATGCTGCAGTGCTAAAAGGGCATCGAATGAGAGGGAGTGCCGCTCATCCACATTAGGAGGAACATACGCAGCCAAAAAAACAGATACATTACCCCATCGCTAGGTGATTCCCCTTTTTTTGTACCCGCACCATTGCCATTCGCTTTATGCCCCTTTTGCCCGCACGTGACTGGTCGAGCGATCCCGCAAACCTCTCCCCCCGAGAGTCCATATTATCCTTTACTTTTCCCCCCCCTTCCTTTTTTTAGCAGAAGCAAAAATGCCCTAGTATGCAGCATCTACAACATTAGGGCGTACAACTTCACCCTGCTGAAAAAATTACAACTAAGTAAGAACATCGAGAATATAAAGAAGACGCTAATTTCGAAGTGCCTCGGGTATATAATTACCCTAGAAAATAAAAAAATCTCATTTTATCATATAAATAATGATTACTCCAACACGAAAAGTGAATTAACTCAAGTGGAGGAGGAAGACCTTTACGAAAATATGTTCCTATGTAGAGAGGGCATCTTCATAGTGATGAAAAAGAATTTAATAAATGTGTACAGACTGATCATAGAAGATTCGTCCATAAGATATACATTCATCGAATGCATCGCGTTGGAGAACAATTATTCTTTGAAAACGAGCGGAGGAATCTCCAATGGAGGTACAAGCATCAGCGACAATGGTGAAGAAGATCCCACAAGTAATCACCTCAGTAGCAGCAATAATGATAACGGATCACCTCCTTTCCACGAGGCGGTGTTGTGCACATACAACGAAGAAATAAACGTGCTGTACATCTGCCACAATGTATTGAAACTTCTCTTTGTGCTGGACCTCAGCAATAGAAGTCTGGAATACATTTTGCTAGAAAATAAAGTAATAAATTTGTTCGCAGTAAAATTTTATTTAATCCTAATCACGGAAGTTAGAAGAAAGTTTTATGTGAACATATATGTGATACATGAAGAAATGAAGCTGCAGGTCTTCCGAGGGACGTTTAACTGCCTCATAACAAACGTTGTATTTTTTAACAACTTACTGTTTCTAATTGTGGACGAATACATACACCAGCCGGAGGTAAAGGTAGACAAGTTTTATTTTTACGAACAGCTAAAAATGAAATGGAACGCAGTTGGAGAAGTAAACCATGGGAAGAACAGCAAAAGTGATAGTATAAGCAACATCTTCAAAGAAACAGAAAGCAGCAAATCGAAAAGTTTCGATATTCTAAAAATGTACAATGACAGTATTAACAATAATAGTGGAAGTAGCAACCTGCTGAAGGTCGATTTAAAGTATGATATATTTTTGGATCGAAAAGATGACGCCCAGAGAGATGGAAATAACAGCGCAGAAGACAAACAGTACTACTCAAAAAAGCTATTTAAATTAAACAAAATTTTTAAAAATTGTAGAAATCAAATAAAAATTGTCATAAAAGAAAAGAACATGAACGAAATTCTGCACATGTTTAAAAAGAAAAAGTTGTTCCTCTGGTTATTAAAATTTGCTGACTTGAACAAAAATTACCACACGATTAACTTCGGCCATGTGCATCACATATATGCCGATTTTTTATTCGAAAAGGAGCAATATGAGTTAGCCATACACCATTACATCAAGACCATAGGCTTCCTAGAAACAGCTATCGTTATTCACAAATATTTAAACCTAGAGTTATATGAATATTTATCCAGATATTTGGAAAATTTGCACCAAGTTCATCTGTTCAATGATGAGCACACCATGATGCTTCTTACTTGCTACAAGAAAGAATGCAAAAAGAAAAAAATAATATCCTTCATAAGGAACAATAAAAATAAAATAAATTTGCAAAAAACGTACAAGTTTTTATCCAACGTTGGCTACTACAATATCGTTTTGAAATTTTCAAAAAAGAATAAAGACCACTTGACCTACATGTCCATCCTGATTGACAAATTTGAAAATTACGAAAAGAGCCTCAAATATATATTCAAGCTCGACGTAGAAAATATATGCATTCTACTCTTTCGATATGGATACAAGTTTATCAAATATTTCCCGAAACGCACCATTTTTTTGTTAAAAAAGATCATTAAAAAGTACAATTTAAATTTGACAATATTTATTCCCCTATTCCTTGACAACATAGATTTTCTCTTTCTTTTTATCCTTAAATTTCTCGATAAAAGGAATTCAAGGCGGGGAGAAAAAAGAAGCATGGTGGAGGCAAATGACACAGATAGGAATTCCCCAAAAAATTGGCAAAAGCTTTCGATAAAGCAGGGGAACATCCTCCGAAGACAAACCCACGAAAGAGATAGCCCCCCCCCACTGGCCAACGACACAACACTATACGACGAAACTGCCACAACAGCCAACATCATAAGTAACAAAAAGATAGAGTTCAACATCTTCAATGGGGAATATGACTACATCCTGTTTGTCACCGTGATGCAAATTCTGCTTCAGAAATACAAGACAAAAGAAAAAGAGAACCACGTCCTCACCTTCAACATAGATAAGCTCATCAAAAATGAAGATAAAAATATAACCTTCTTATCTGCCATTCTGCTGTCCATTTATAACTACAACAAGGGGCTTCTTTACGTATCAAATAAAATGAACAAGCATGATATGTACTTCCTTTTTACGACCCTAAAAATGGTGAAAAAATTCAGACTGAATTACACAAAGCAGACTCTACACCCCCCACTGCAACAAATGAAACTTCACAGTCATAATCCTCCTCTAAGAAGTTACAACTTAATACAAATTACAAATCAAAAATTTGCGAAAAAGTTATTTAACATGTGTATGCACCTCATGAAGGTAAAAGGCTCCATCTTCCACAATTACATTTTCTATTACCTGTCATTACTAAATGATGACAAGTACCTCAGGCGGTTTGTAAAAACATTAAATAAAAAATCATCCATATCGTTGCTGCACCTGATAAGCATTCTGCGAAAGTACAACAAAAATTATGGGTGCGTGAAAAAAATGGTGATTTCGTATATAAACCAAGTGAATAGAAATATAAATAAAAAATATGCTCAAATAGTCAGAGATAAAAGGGAGTTATATAAAATTAAAAAAAAAAAAAAAGCCAGCCGAAAGTACAACTTTCACATTATTGATAATACTTATTGCTCCATCTGCAAGGAAATGTTATCCGTCCCAATTATCCATTTCTTGTGTAACCATTCCTATCATTTTTATTGTCTAAATGGGGAGGAACATTGCATCCTTTGTCAAAATAAGGATAATGAAAAGAAGTTACTGAAGGAAAAGGCCAAAAATGCCATCAACAATTTTGATGAATTTTTTAAATATTTGCAAGGCTCTCCTGATAAGTTTTCCTTCATTTCGAATTATCTATCTTATGGTGTTACTCCAAGTAAGTGAGGAGTAGTTCCTATTCTTTGTGCGTCCCAGAGAAAAAAAGAAAAGAAAAAAAAAAGGGGGGGGAGAGGGCACAGGCCCGCCTCCACCATGGAGATATTTTCCCCTGTTTTATGTGATCCCTTTTTTAAAACTGCTACACCATTGCGTTGTGTGCTCACAAAATTGGCGAGGTTATGGCTGCACATCTGGCCAGCCACACGTTATGGCACAATGATGCGGTCATTTGGTTCGTTCGATGTAAATTTTGTTTTTGTTCTTAATCATTTTTTAGATATATTTTTTTGAAATATTACTGAAATTTTTTTGGCATTTTTAAATCTTTTTTTTTTTTTTTTTTTTTTTTTTTTTTGCGTACGTTGCACGGGTGCCCCCGTCCTGCCTTTCCCCATCTGACTCCATTTGTGCCCACCCAATTGCATTTATCCCATGTGTAACGTCCTCTTTTTTTATCTTTGAATAACATAAGAGGAAGTTTTATTTTCCCCCCCCCCCATAGGATAATAATGTACAGTTTTTAACTCTAATTAAACGTTAAGTACTATGCTTGCTCATTTTTTTTGTCACAAAATGAAGCGACCCAAGTGCGCTTGCTGGGATGGACAACGTGGATGCCTATTTTACCTCCCCCATCGGCAGGGGCATTGTTGCATATTTGCAGCTACCCAGAGAATATCCTACAATCCCACCCCTACGGTATACTTCGTTGCTGCTATTCTTTTGACTATCTATCAGCAGGGTTACTCCTAAGACATGTTAACACATTTGGCACCCCTCACACACAACATAGAGATTATGCCCGTGTAATGGCCACCACCCTCCAGGATGCAGAACAACCTTGTGAAACGTATCAAATGTGAAGTAATTATCAATGGTTAGACCACTTCGTTTTGGTTTTCTTCTGATCAGTTTCCTCACCTTGCTCGTTAAACAAATCAATGGATAAAAAATCATGAGGGTCGTAAATATTCAAAGGATAGTTCGATGAATACACATCAATTTGAAAAATCTGCATAATTTTTTCCAAAATGCAGGGATTCTTATATTCATTTGAGTTAATTATATTTTTATTAATCGTTAAATCTATTTTATACAGTTTTGACAATTCCTCTATTTTTTGGTTCAGACAATCTGAGTATTCATTTGGGGGCAGGAAAAATAAGTCATCAAAATTGTTTTCGTTTACGCTGATATTGATAAGGTTGTTACTTTCTAGGAGGTTGGCTCCCTTCGCAATCCGGTTGTCTGTCTGCTCATTCACTATTGGTGCGCTCCTCTGTTTGTTTTGCTCTCTCTTGTGCTGTTCACCGGGCCTTACTTCGGTACCAAGGACATCAGCGCAGTCATCTTCACCGTCATCCTCATCCTCACCACCACAATGTGACATTTTTTCTGCGCCTTTTAATTTACTCAATAAAGGCGCTTCACTGGGTTCCCCTTTCTCCTCTACAATGCCATCGTTACGCATTTTATCTGCGTCGCGCATTTTATCCCCCACGGATGCGTCTTCTCTAGCTGCATCCCATTTCTCCGCTAAATGGATATGAGCCTTTTTTTTAGCACACTCATTATCGGTTTCATTTCCCCCAAGACCGTAATTTCCATTCTTACTAGCGCTATTGTCTCTTCTCCTTTCTTCATTCTCTTTATTCTCTATGCATTTATTCCTCTCCTCTGCTGAATCTCCGTGCTGAATCTCCCTTTTTTGGTGTACCTCACGGCGTTCTTCGTCGCTGGAAAGTTCGTAGTCGACTAAATTCATCCTAACGAGGAACGAGGAAAAAACAAAAGCATGAAAGGACTGTTCCACGTCGGCTGTATAAAAATGTTGATAAATACGCTCACGTGTGTGCTTATGTGTATGTGTACAATACCCTTTTCCTTCTTTATTGCTTCCGAAAAAACATTCGTCCTATCAACTGCAGTGGTGTCTTTTATCCGTTAAATCACCACTGGCCTGTAAAAAAAACGCGCATAGAGCAAATGCCTCGGCCCATGACTAATAATGCACAACTATACCTTACTTTTCACTAAAAAAGCGAAACGAACGTACTAT
Organism: Plasmodium inui San Antonio 1; assembly: GCF_000524495.1. Classification (NCBI taxonomy): domain Eukaryota; phylum Apicomplexa; class Aconoidasida; order Haemosporida; family Plasmodiidae; genus Plasmodium; species Plasmodium inui. Next base: position 41,242 of record NW_008481838.1, read on the forward strand.
GCATAATTGTGAGTACCCCCTGATGCATACGCTACCTTTACCATTTCGAAGTTCACGGAATTAGGCACACATGGATCAGGGGCTAAGATAAATATCATACCGGGTGTGGTTTGATAATGTTATAAATGCTCGCGCGGGGTACACTTAAAACAAATATTCATAAAAATTATTCAGCAGGTACTAAAAAAAAATTCCATTATTTGTGCAGAATGCCAAGACGTCAGAAGAAATAACGTGAAATAGTGAGGCAAAACTTTATTGTAACTTTCTTTTTTTTCTTGTTCTTCTTCTTTTCCTTAACCATAACAACGCAACGGTCAGTTATGATTAGCCTCCCTTCGCCTTGAAGTGTAAACCTTCAGATCTGTATTTTCCTGCCAGGCTCTTCAACGGCAGGGATGCATTTTTGTACCTACGTATTTTTTTTATGTATTATTATCTGCTCAGAGAACACACTGTATATCTTCATGTTTTCCCCACGAAACAGATGCAAAGATAATTCTACAAAATGTAAAAATGCATCATCCTCATAAAGGCAAAGGAGGAAAAAAAAAAAGAAAAGCTACGTTTATTATGTACAAAAAAAAAAAATTCTTCAAATTTGAAAAAAATTCTCAACCCTTTTTTGATGTCCCCAATGGGTAAAAGATCCAGTGGGGTGATAAAATATAAACTGCTTAAAAATTTCTAAATTTTTAAATTGTTTAAACATAAGCGGTTTTTTCATCATGTAATTAATTTTTTTATCTCTTTCTTTTTTTTCCCCCCATTTTAAGTAGAGGAAAGTTTAACCATTTCACGAAACGGTAGTTTATTTTTACTTTTCCCCCCCTTTTTTGTATTGCATATGCAACTCCAATGATTCCTTGAAACACGTATATACATTATAAAAAGGAACGCTGCAACAGAGTACACTTTTTCGTCACGTAAAAAAAAGGAAAAGCATAAGAATATGCGCTAAATACAAGATAATGAAGAAAACAGAATGACATAAGGGAAGATGGCTCATGTTCGAATCGCTGCAATTTACAATTTACTGGAATGAAAAATTAATTCATAAAAAAAAAAAAAAGGGAGAGGCACGTACTGTATATTTACCACAATATTCGTATCCCTTAACGCGTGTTTGTTTCCACATCAGTTTTGGCAACCTATATATGTTAAAGAAACGGCCATGTAGAATCCTTTTTTGTGAACAACATAATTGAACTGAGTAAAAAAAAAAAAAAAAAACACTTTGGAAAGTAAGAAAATCTGAATCTACCTTTTCAACCCCCACGAAGATATCAACCCGAACGAAGCTCAGGTAAAAGCTGCCACCTATAACAAATTTCTGGAAGAGCACCCAGCAAGGATAAATAATGCTGATAAATGCGTACATGGATATTAAGAGAAAACATATAAATTTCGTGTTTAAAAATGTGAATTCCTCGGTAAAAGGTAATTCAACTTTATTTTCGAACTGCACTGGCAATTCATACTCCTCTTCGTACCATGTGTCTAGAATTCCCCTTATGTGCACGTAGACAGTTGGGGGAAAACCGCTTTGTATATTTATTTCAACTCTGCAGAATAAAACAGTCCTCGCATTTTTTCTCCTTTTTTTTTCTTTTTTACCAAAATGTTTCTCCAACCACCAATTAGCATGTGTGTGTACCTGTTTGTGAACCCCCCCCTCTTTTTAGATGCCGAGTTGCGTACGAAATGAATACTTTTATAATTTTTTTTTTTCCCCACTTCCTCTCTCTCCCCACACATAGATTACAATTTCAAAAGACCATACTTTGCGGAAAGGTGTACACATTCGAAATTATCAAACCATGAAGCCGTTAGGGTAAAAAGTAGTAGCCTGTCCTTCAGCACGAAGATGCAATTAAGCCAATTTCAGACGCCCAAAGTAGGAAGAAGTGAATATGAAAAGGCTAGTGAAAAGATGACCGACACAATAAATAGTTACTTAAGAGGGGATACAATGAACAGGGCGAACTCAACTGATAACCGCAACTACGCGCATTACGTGATGCGTAACGATACCTCCAAGGCAGGCATGAACACAGGCAAGTTCACCACTCAAAGCGCAACAACGCAGGGGCGCGTAATCACTCAAGAAAATTCAAGCACTATTGTGATCTTACGGGGGAAGAACAGATGTTTCCAAATTGAATTGCGGAAAGGCGTACATACGGGGGAAAATCAGAACGATGGAAAAAGCTGCGAGGGAACCGGCAGTATTAGTGCGACCACCAGCGAATCGACGGTAGAAAGCAGCAGTGAAGGCAGCGCCGAAAGCGCCAATCCAAATGCGCACTGCGCACGCCACAATGAAAACACTCATGCACCCAGCGCGGGGAAAAAAAGAACCATAATAGATCTACATACCAGTCGAAACACAGACAAGATTCATAGTAGCGCAAAAAATGGGAAACTTCCAAAGGGAATTCTATCCCCTTACACCAGTACAATGTCACAAATAATTAACAATTTATTCGAAAAACACCTCCTATTAATGAACTGCCTAATAGCGGGTACGTTATATTTCATAGCCGACATAGCCTGTCAAATGATGGAATTACATAAAAAAGACAATGAATATGATTTTTTAAGAACGCTCAGAATGTCCACTATTGGGTTAACCCTAGAGGGGCCAATCATGACATGGTGGTATGGGAAAATTCTAGCAAATTTTATAAAGTCCAAACCGAACACTTTTTTGTATAAATCTTTTATACCTACATTGTTTGATAATTTTATTTTTGGACCTATCCACTTAACAATTTTTTTTTTTTATAATGGTATGTTAAAAAATCAAAGGAAGTCAGAAATTATTGACAAAATTGTGAATACTGGGATGAAGGTTTTCTTCATTTCTTTGATGACATGGACACCATTAACTTTAATTAATTTTGTTTTTGTTCCGAGGATTTATCAAGCGACGGTGGTTTTTTTCGCAGACTTTTTTTGGGTCATCTTCCTCTCGTGGTGCGCCAACAAAAGTTGAGCAGATGGTGCAGAAGTCATATGAACCATGCGCAAACAGTGGTGTAGCCAACTCGGAAGAGATATAACAAAGCACAAAAAGGAAAATTTTTACGAAAAAATGAAAAAAAAAGATTAACGGGTAACTCACATTTTAGCAGCGATTAAATGCGCTTTTTTTTCTCACTTATTTTATGTTACCAGACCGAGAGCTGTCCATTTTTAGGAACATTTCCACCGAAAGAAAGAAAAAATAGCACGTAAGAAAAAAATGACAGATTGCGATAGGAAGGGAGACCCACACGCTGTTCTTACCTGTGCCCTTTCCAGACACTTATAATGGAGGCACTTTCCAACAGGATATATATAAATGTACGTACCTATGTGTGTGTGTATGTGTCTATGTGTGTATTTTCTTTATTTTTATTTTTTCTTCTTTTTGCGCGGTGCGCAAGGGAAATGCACCCTCCCCCTCAGGCGAGTTCAAATGGTGCTCGGTCAAACATTTTGTTCCATTTCGCGCATCACATCCTTCGCCTCTTTTTAATTTTAACCACGCCTACGATAATTCAGTTATCTTACTCTTTGTATTATCTTCGAATTTATGTGATCATTTTCTTTTTACTTAATTTTTTATTAAATT
>NW_008481838.1:45295-47956 GCF_000524495.1 Plasmodium inui San Antonio 1
AAAATATCACCCATTGTTTTAACGCGTATATCATTATATTTTATAATATTTAAACTAATCGTAGCGATGTAAACTTCACAAACGTTTCTACAACAAATGAAATATCAAGGAAAGAATTGAAACTCAGGAAAGAAAAAGGGACAAAGTAGCTCGTAGTAGCAATAGTAAGTGGACGGGGGAAAAGAAAAAGAAAAAAAAAGAAAAAAGAAAAGAAAAACGGATTGTCTTAAAAAAGGAAATTCTCACAGGGCTAAACGGTTAACCCTCTTCGACTACTCACGTACCAGGAATGCTGAAAAGAATTAGCGTCCACACGTAGGTGCAACTTATATTTATATAACGTGATATATTTTTCCTTTTTCTGAGGCGAGGAAGCTGGGACAGGGTTACACAGTTGGTCCGCCTGGTCTTTCTGCTTGTTTCTTTGTTCGTGTAAGTCCACCTTTCAATCTGGGAATATATCACCAATTTTGTTGGCAGCCTTGTCAGCTTTTTTATCAGCTTCTTTGCCAACTTTTTTGTCAGCGTATTTGCCAACCTTTTTGTCAGCGTCTTTGCCAACCTTTTTGTCAGCGTCTTTGCCAACCTTTTTGTCAGCGTCTTTGCCAACCTTTTTGTCAGCGTCTTTGCCACCCTTTTTGTAAGTTTTTTTGCCAACTTTTTTGTCAGTTTCTTTTCCCTTTTGCGAGTCTTTCTCCTCACTTGGTTCAAACGTTAAACTGAAATCATCCTTGCCACGATTGTGACCGTTTCCCTGATCACTTGCGTCCTTGTTAGCGCCACTGTTGGACTTACCCTGAGCATTTTGGTCATTGTTATGATTATCCCTGCCCTTTTTGCCACCATTTTGGGGACCCATCTTCCGATCATCCTTCATGTTCATTTGGCGTTGCTTCAGCATGTGCTTTCTGTCCTCCTCGAATATATCATACCTATTATCATTTGAAGAACTGCACCAGGTTTCCACCTCAGCAATTTTCGAGGATGCTCGATCTTTCATTTTATTTTTTTCTTTGTTCAGAGAGTTATCTCCAGGGAAGCACGGCACATCAAAATGATTCCCATTATTGTCACCATTTATGTGTCTTAATGAGGAATGGCTCATTTCTTTTTTCACATTTTTTTCCTTTTTCTTTTTGAAAGGATTATTTTTTTTCTTTTTCCTTTTTAATTTAATGTGCTTTTCTATAATGAGGAATTCCTCTACATCGGAGTTGTCAACTTTTTTTATCTTCACTTTTTCCTCGTTTTCCAAAATGTCATAGAGCTCATCGATATACACCAACGAACTGTTGGCATTGAAATTGCTTTCATCGTTAAGTGCTAATGTGTGGTCGTTTCCTTTTAAAGGTTCTCTCTCTCGGTTAAAATTTCGTAAGTATACATCATTGTAATAGTTCATGTTATTCCAACTAGAGTTATTATCGCTTACGAAATCGAAGCGATGGTTGAATTGGTCAGGCGGGGTTCTGTTTCGTCTGGTTTGTATGACTTTCTTGCAACTGTTCCCCATGATGCGGAAAAGGCAGCGAGGGATGGCAGCACCAACGATTGTTCCTCGACAAAGTGGCTAACTCCTACGTGGTTAGCGCAGGATAGTTAAAAAATGTGAACACTCCTCAAAAAGGTGTTTCAAAAAAATAAAAAAAATGCTAGCACAAATGGCTAGGAAAAAGGACGATTGACGAGAAGGTTCACAGATTTACAACCTTCGAGTGTCACCTCAATTTAGCCAACTACGAAGGGGGAGCTTCCTCCTCCACTTCTTTTTCCTTTCATACCAGTTCTTCTTCCTTTCCTTTTATTTTCTCGCCTCCAACAAATTAAACGAAAGGGCCGTGGAAAAAAAAAAAACAGCGTGAACAAACGTCAAACGGGGAATCCACCAATGGAATAATTCCTAACCATTGCTCCTGGAAACATTTCGCCCAAAAGTGTAAGACGTGCAAATACTTAATCTCGCGTGAGAACATCTCATCTTTTCGTTTCCAAGACACAGGCGTGTCCTACTCTCTACGCACGATGAACGGAAAATAGGAAAAGGATTGTAATTATTACAACAGAGGGTAAATGCGCATTATAAGTACACGTATATGTTTATATACGCCCATGCACACATTTGCGCGCTCAACAGGTACCTATAAATGCGTATTTTTTTAAAATAGAAAAAAATGTGCCGAGTAACACATAAACAGTTCGAAAAAAAAAACAAAAAAAGGACTGCACAGTCTTCACATTTAATAAGAAGCAATTTTGTTCTGTTGTTTCACATGAATGAGAAAAAAAAAAATATACACATATAAATATATATATAACTCAAATAATGCTTTTAACGTACGCTATGATTGCATCATTTAAAAAAAACTGAACCGCATTAAGGGAAAGAATGAAGTGATATCATAAGACAGCATTGCAAATGTGTAACTTGCGAAGAGTGACTTTTAACCATCCCGATTTTAATGATGAAACGAAGAAAACGCACGAACGCGTTTAAGAGTGAGGATAAAATGGCTATCACTTAAGAAGTAGAGAAAAAAGACGAAAATGGAACTAAAAAAAAATAGGAAAAAACGAAAAAGGCAAATTTAACAAAACTTGTCAAACCAACCTGGATAAACTCTTACACATACACGCCACTTACATTTTCAGTCTGCATTTTTT
>NW_008481838.1:48182-201394 GCF_000524495.1 Plasmodium inui San Antonio 1
CCAGTTGATAAAAATAAGATTACGAAACTATTCATTTATTCTCAACTTCGCGCATTTATCTTTTCGCGTCTTTTCCTCAGTACATCTTTGTCATATAAAAAAGAGATTACCCAAATCGTGCACACTTAACTCAGACACGGGTTGAGAAAATTTCTTAAGCTATTTGAAAAAAAAAAAATTCCTCTAACAACTCGCGTTCTTTACCTAAATTTAAAAAGAGTTAGGGCACTTTTCATAGGCTGCGCGGTGATGTACGTACTTCCGTTTTTTTGATGCCCCTCAAACCAAATTTTTTTACGTAAAAAAAAAAAAAATTAAGAAAATTGTCAAAGTTGCAAACGAAGTAAAACAGGGGAATATTTCCTCTTCCCACAGAACCCAATTTTGCGTTTTCCAAAGAAGGTGAACATATTAACTACTTTGTTCTTATATAGATAGCTGTGCGTACGTCATGGCAGTCTATTTTATGCCCTTCACCTCTCCTACTTTGTCACCTTTCAACATCGCCGGGGAATTTTCTCATTTTTTCCCCTATGCTGCATCATTTGGCAGTTTTTCTCGTAATGCAAAAAAGTGTAGTAGCCTATTATGTGCCACAAAAAAGGGGCAACAAACCTCCAAGCACTGTCAGACGGGTGCACCTTCACATGAAAGAAATTCACTTTGTAAAAAGAAATAAATATAAGCAAACCGTTAAACGCACAAAATTAAATGCGTCATGTGGCACGAGGGGACCCGATTAAACGTTCCAACCAGTCCTTTACGCGCTGGGTCCTGGGAGATGCAGAAGTCTCATTTCCTTGGAGCTATTTAGTGGTGGGTAAACAAAGTTAAATGGTGGTAAAATCTGTTAAGTCGGTGAAAATTGTGAAAACTTGTAAAATTCGTAAACTATACAGAAGAGGCATGAACGTTTAAAGGAGTATAAGCAATAGAAAAAATGAAGCATAAAGAATCAATGAGGGGAAAAATATAAACATCGAGAATGATTTATCACCACCTTTGTGCAGAAATAATGCGATTACATGATGTTTCATACACGCCCTAACAATAACGACTACAATCTACTATGGTAATGTACACGCTTCAAAAAAATGCATTAAATAAAAGAAAAGAAAAAAAAAAAAAAAAGAAATGTATGAATGAATGAATGAAGAAAAGAATAAATGGCGCATTCTTTTGGAAAATGTTCAACGTGGGCACAACTTTATATCTATATGTACATTTCATGCAGGTGAAAAAAAAAAAAAAAAAAAAAAACTACACAGCTGTTCAGTTAAAAATGGATACACACGGGCGTAGGAATATACAGCCGAGTGGGCACAACCAAACTGCTAACCGTCACAAATGTTCCGCAAACTACTCTCCTAGAATAGGTACAGGAACAGAAGCAACAAGATCAGGAAAATGAAAGTGTTAATGGAGTTAAAAATGCTGTAGGAGCAGTATATTCCATCTCCTTGAAAATTGTCCTTACATTCACACACAATTTTTTTGTCTATAAGAGTACACGTTGCGTTCACATCACAACCACCGTTGTTGTTGTTACAGTCAAGGGTATCATCCCTAACGCAGTTCATAACATTATCAATTTTGACGTCGCTAAATCCGGGTAAACATCTGCAGACCTCCTCTCCATCTATGACATAGCAGTTGGAGTTTAAAGGGCACTTTTTATGTTCACATACATTATTTTTCTGAAGGAAGTTAAGGGCGAATTGTTTCATGTGGCCACCTTTATGTGTAACTTGTACTGGGTATATCATCTTAGTCTTTTTGTCCACTTCGACTTTAAAAAATTTGGCGGAGGATTTCTTAAGTAATTGAATTATGTCTTCCTTCATTTTGCAATTTAAGTTCATTCCTGATTGTGCAGATTTAACCATTTTCTCCAAAGATCCGGATTCCAATCTGAAATTCAGGGACTCTATCATGTTCAAAAGTTCATCGATCAATTCCGATGTTTCGTGCATAATTATATAATTAACGAGTTCGAAATCGGCTAAATAATCATTTAAATCAAATGAATCGTCTATAATAAAATGTTCATTAATTTTGTCAAATAAATCTTCTATAAGACCCATCACAAAATCTTCAATACTCATATTCTTTTTTGCTATTGCCTTTTTAATTTTTTCCCTGGATTTACTTAATTTGGAGTCATCCACATTTGAGCATTTTTTAAAGAGGACTGGTAAATTTTTATTGTATTTATTTTCACAATCTCGGGAAATTTTTTCTCTGAACAATAAAACATTCTTTAACATCTTCAAATCATATTCTCCAATGATTTTTCTTTTATTCGTTTCTCCATCATCTTCGTCAACTAATTTGACACTGTACTTATCCAAAATGTTGTAATCTCCATCCAGCAGTCCTTGAACATTTTCCATTTCCTCAACAATTTTGAGGATTTTCTTTAAAGATGCTTCATCCATTTTATTTGCATCCTCATCATTTTGGTTGGCATTGGCATCAGATGTGCCACTACCATTGTCAGCATTTTCTATGGAATTGTTCTCATTTGAACCGCTGTCATTTTCGTTTTTCTTGTCATTTCGATTTTCTTCGTCATCTGCATCACTATCATTTCTGGTGACATCCTCTCCATTTTTATCAAAAATGTTATCATTATTGTTGTCGTTCACGTTATTCTTGTTTCCTCCAATGAAAGGCGGTACATCATTGTCATTTCCGTTGCCTTTATTTCCATTGTTGCCGTTTACCCTGTCGTCATTATTGTTGGGTGGGCTGACGTTTTCTTCAGCTCCGCATGTATAGCTCAGCAATCCGAACAGGAAAAAAATTATTATTTGCGCATTTTTCCTCATTGTTTCTTCAGTTTTGAGGATACAAGGCGACAATGTAATGGGTTAAATGCAGTAGCGACTTTTACTTTAGAGGTAAAAACTGCAAATTTTTTTTTTTTTTTTTTGCTACTATATAGAATTCACGAGGGGCAGAGCGCAGCACGGTACATGTATAGAAGTTTGCATACAATAAAAATGTATGCAGTACTGCACAAAAAGGACCCAGTAGGCGCAGGTTGCCTCCTCCCCTGGGAAGTTTCAAAATGCGGAAAAGGTAAACCTTAAAAAATAGAAGAGAATACGTATGTAAAGTACATATATACTTATCTATATGTGTACCTATATATACGCAGCAGATGTAAAAATGAAAAATCACGTTCATTACGAAATTATGCAAAAAAAAAGAAAAAAAAATTCTTAAAGATTTTAATTATTTTTTATATTAAAAAAAAAAAGAAACATCATTTCAATCTAGAGAAAAGGAAACGTTTAGTTTGTCAACTCATTACTTATTTTTTTGTAAGAAATAAATAATTAATTGCCGCTTCTTCTTCACTGTGAAGGAGGAGTATAAGAAGAATATTGGCACCCGTAAAAATAAATCCACCTGGCGCTTAGAAAGCAAATGCAGAACGACTTTAAGGCTACCACGTAAAAAGTGCTTAAATAAATATGCATATACTTGTGGCGTGTTATCATAGGATAGATGTATTGCCATATAGGAACACCCCCTCCCATTTGTTTTTATGTGAATTTATCCTCATCCTCTTTTTTCTATTGCATATGCTACTCCCTACCCCACATGCAATGGAAAGAAAACATTTATTCCAAACATCAGCGTGGTGATACGAACGCATATTTATATCTTCTCATGTAACGCATTCATGACTAAACAATACTTTCATGGATATTCTAATATGCCATACACTGTACTGCACTGTTGCAAAGCCACGCTCGGGTTATTAATTTTACACCCCTTGACATATATGTTCATTTCTGCCTTCTGCGGTGCATCAAAAATTTCGTGCAACGTCACCACGGGGTTTCCAAAAATATGAAGGCAAGGCACAGTGGCAAAAACCAGTAATTTTTATCAATTTTGCTTTATATATCCCCGTTTTGTGTCGTTTTCTCCTACCCCTTTTTTTATATTATTTTTTCCCCTCTTTTTCTTCACAAGTTGGCGGCACGTTGCAATTTTATTTTTTCCGTCCCTGATTTGTTAAAATGAAGGGCGTGCCACAAACTGTAATGAGGAAAGGGCAATTACGTTTAAAATGCTTAATTGTGAACAGGCTACGAAAACACATAAATCAACAAATGTGAATTTTTCTTTTTTTTTTCTCGATGGAATAACGTTGTATGCTTCTGTGTGCCTTTTCACAGTCGTAACTTTAATAAAACTCTGAAAAGGAAGAAAAGGCAAAATGTTGTTAAAAATGGTTTACATTTACGAAAGAAAAGCTGACTCATATTTTTTCCTTTTAAAATGTTGCAGAATTAGGGTTACTCCAGAAAAAGCTATGAACAAATGACAGGTGAACATTTTTAAAGCGTATTTCTGCTACTGTTTATCACAACCCACTGACATATACGAAATGATGGAAGCAATATGCATGTAACCACTCTAAGATTAATCACAGAGACAGAAATATACACATGCATGAAGTGGTTCGTTTCCCCTCCCATTTTATCTCATTTACGAAAAAATTATAATTTTTTTTGTTTTTTTTTTCCCACAATCCTCAAGTTTTGTTAACCCTGCTTGGGTTAGAATGACACATTTAAAATGTCATTCTTGCATGTTGATAAGCCATGTATGGCTTCATTTGTCCATCTGCTTGTGTAACATACATAGGGTTTGAGTGCCGTGAAAAGGGAACCAACTGATTCGCCCCTTTTTCGGCACTATTACATCAGAACGGAAATTCATCAACTCGAAAGTGACCATTTTGAGTAGTGCTATCGCAGCAGAGGGAAAATCACAAACCTCCTGAGTAGTGCAGTACGGTTCTTATTTTTAACGCTGCAATGGTTCAACCGTTTAAACAAATCGTATTAGTACCCGTGCCTACCGCTTCTATGTCCGCGCCCACAAACTTCAAGCCTCAGGGAACCTCATTCGGGGCCCCCCACAAGTATAATAACCAAAGTGCAAATGCCCTTACGGGAAGCTGTGTTAAGTATATACGAGAAAAAGGGTGTAAATCACTCCATTACCTTAACCCCAACCCCTCCTCTAAGCTACAAAAGGTAGCATACTTCATTTTATACCCCTTCGGAAAATATATTTTTCCCCCTCAAAAAAAATGCACAGCTCAAAGTTGGTAAAACATAGCGCAATTTAAAGGCTACTATGTGATATAGGCAGCATTTGTACGTTGACCCGATCCACCTACCCTTGGCGCGCGTTTAATTTCGGGTCATATGCATGTTCAAGTGGGACCTCTCAAAACGTGCCGCTGCTCGTATGTGTACCCTCTTGGGAAATTTTTAAAACGGTTGAGAGAAATTTTAATTTTTCAGTTCTTACGGTGCACAGGGAAATGCTCATATGTGTAGGGATATGTCCATATGGGTAAGGATATCTGCAGCTCGAGTCGCGCCGAGACGCTTCCGCGTGTACGTTAAAGGCATACCCCCCGTTTTGCGACAAGAATAGGATTCCATTTATGCAGAGTAAGGTATGGCTCTTCCATTTGCTCGTCCCTCGAATTATTTGCAATCGCGTTTTAATTTTTTTTTAAGATAGCTCATCGGCAGGTGCAAAGCGGCGTAGGCTGACTTGCAGGTGTGCACACCTTTAAAGGAACACCTGAGTCAGACATAGATACCTTGAGAAGGTAAACATTGGGTAAATTGACTCGTGCAGAGTTCCTACCACGCTTGATATTTTAACGTCCCATCCATTTTATGCCTATGCCCCACCCTGAGAACATTCAAAAAGGAAAAAAAAAAAAAAAAAAAAAAGAAAAAACTATTATCAATGCCAGCACAATGAAGCGCTTCTTTACGGGACTTTCCCTGCTGCTCATTTTGTTGGCGAAAGGGAGCAGATGCAGCCAAGTTTCTTTCCAAGATAGTGAATACCCAATTTTCATTAGCAACATACTGATAAACAAGGTCTCGTTTAGGTTTCATAGAGATCGATATCATTACGAATTAGAAGCAAGTGAACACCTGAACGAAATTACCCTGAGTCCACTATTAAACATTTGGGAAAATTACATATATAAAAAGGCCGCCCCAGAAGACGAACTCTTTTTTAATGAAAACACATCAGAGTACTTAGACAATGAACAAAGTGTCGTCGTGGAAGAGGTGTACCTAAAAACATACCACATTTATGTTAACAAGGAAAAGGTGCATTTGACTGATTTACCTTACAAGATCCCCTTCTCAGGTGCCGGACAAAAGGAACTAGCCATTTGGTATGAAAGCCAAAAGACGTATAAAATTAAAATAAAAAATAATAACGATCATTCTAATTTCTACCTAAACGATGTCACTCTAAGTAGTCACCCATCCTCTACAAGTTTATTACTTGACAGAGAATTCAAAAGTTACATTTATTTTTATAGTACCAATGTTGCTCACAATGTTGAAAGGATAAACATTCAGGCGAGCTGCCGTAATAGCCAAATATACATAAACAATAATTTACTTAAAAAAGACACCTTTTTTTTCCCCTTGAATCAGAACACTTATAACAACGTCTTGGTGATAGAGTGTAGGCAGCATAGGCTACTCGAAAAAGAACAACTCGTCGAAAAAAAAAAAAATACCATTTCGGAAAATTTTATCAAACGAAAGTTTCAAGAAAGCGTATTGCATAGCAGACGAAAGGGAGAAAAACAAATTGGCTTCTTAGACCAATTGAAGGGGAAGTACGACAACCTGGTTGGCAATCCAAGTTCGCTCAAAAAAGACGATAAAAGTATATCTATGTATCTATCCGACTGGCGCAGAAGGGTAAAGGCCATTTTGGGTGAGTCAAATTATAACCCCCTTGAAAAAAAAAAACATATGATTAACAAAATTTTCAGAAAATTCTACTTTTTTAATATCTATTATCATGTCCATATAGATGTACCGAATTATATGTACAACCTCTCGGATGGAAATGTGTGCCCTTTTGATCCAAGAGAGGGCGTGGCGCCCATCGGGGAATACCTCTGCAGTAACTTTCACAAAAACATCTCCTTCTACGCAGATATGAGTAACAAATTATTTGCCTTCATAAAGGTAGACAGCCAAAAATCGACACACAGATTTATTGACAAAGTTTTAAATGCACCTATATACCACTCAGAAAATGTATATCTCTTTCTAGAAACGTATTACGATAAGAAGGTCGTAAAAATTAAGTTTGAAAAGCGGACCTCCTTCTTTTCCTTGTTAATGCTGCTGGTCCTAGCTCTCGTGGCTATTTTCGCATGTGTTTTGGCCCTTTTTTGGCGCAAAATTTGTCACTGTACAAAGGGAAGCCATCACGCAGGTTGAAAAGTGTGGCTCCACGGATCCTTTATGCCTTTTTCCAGCTGTCAATTCGTACTTTATCGGACATTTCGGCTACATTTCCCCTGTGTACGTGGTGCATTCCTGCTTACGAACCCACGCCACATTATCGAAAAAATGATACTTTCCCTCGAAATTGTTCACTGTCTATTTTAGACCTCCGCGCGAACTCCCCTCTGAGGAGTTAGGGGCCCTTTTCAAATGTTTCCAAAAAGCTCTGAAAAAGGGAGAGAAACATATGACACATGCTAATTAAGCGCAGTACACATTACTCATTCGCAATCGAGCAATCGCGCGATGTTGTCACTCTTTCACGCTCTCCCATTTTACATTTATGCAATCGTGCAGCTTGTTAATCCTGTTCGCCAGACAAATTTTCTCCTTCTTCGTTTTTATGTCTTCACAAATGGAGTGTATAAAATCTAGTGATTTTTCCACTTCCCGTTTCTGCGAGGAGGCAATGCCCACGTGCACGAGTATGTGTCATGAGTCACTGCCCGGTTGGGTTTGCACGCAGGGAACGTTATCTACTCTACTGCATGTTTTGTGTCTACATCTTAGCGCCCTCCTTCCCCAACGTCCACGCGTTGGCATACTCCTGTTATACAAAAACTTATCACAGTTCGTGCTTACAAAAAGAACTTTTTTCCGTTCAACTTCCTCAAAATAACTGTTTTTCTCATTTTTAATTTTTGTAATGATCTCATTCTGGGTTTTTATGAGCACGTCGGCTGTCTGCAATCGGGGAACGGGATCGCACACGGAGATCCGAATGAACGTACGTGCAGATGGTCGTGAAGATTGGCGTGCACATGCCAGCGCAGGTGGCCACGGTCGCGTGATCACATCTGCAGGACTTCGCCAAACGTGTGGATCTTATTCGGCGCAGACGACTTGACTTACATATAACTTCTGTTCAGTGTCTAAAAAGGCCTTCAGAAAAAAATTTAACTTTTCATTTTTCTCCTCCTTTGTGTTCTGAGGGAGAAATCAAAAAGAGGGGCAGGCAGTTTACTAATTTTATGTCACATCAAGTGTCTCATTCTCACTTTTATGATCCAGTGTGCACAGCTTGTTCACCTCGTTATTTGCCAGAAGGTTGACCACGCCACTCTCCATCGAGTCAGCAAATTTTCCGATTGAACGTGAAGAAGAAGCCCCGTCTTTCCTAATCGACTCATTCAATTTTTTAATTTTTTCTTTTAATAAATTATTTTCATTATACAATTTTTTTATATAATCAGCATTTTTTACAATCTGCTCATTGGCATTATTTTCCTTCTGGTTGGTACTCTCCCTTTTTGATATTCTGCTCTTCAGATTTTCTATAACTTTTAGCTTATCCAAATGGTCGTTTTTGTACTTTGACAGTTGATCCTCCAGTTCTGACACTGTGTTTTTTTTTTCTCTTATCTCATTTTGTAAGACCCGTATAGTGTTGTCTCTTTCGCTTATCATATGTTTGCACACGTCGTTCTGTTTCATAAGATTGTGTATCTCACTGTTGGAGTCTCTCCCTTGTGCTGTGTTTTTCTTTCCTCTTTTCTTCAACCTCACATTAACAATTTTGCTCAAATTCAAGTAGTACACATTTTTATAGAATTCCCCATCGTGTGTCAACTCGGTGATGAAAAAGGTAAAATAAGTTTTCGTGTTTTCAAATATAAGTCTAATGAGCAGTTCGAAAAGATGCATGTGGAAGATGATGTCCTTTTTTTTATGCTTCCTAAATGCAGTTATTACCCCTGTGGGTTCTGTTTCTTCCTTCGTTCCAGTTTTCTCAGAGAGCTCGTCCTCTTTTGGGCCTCCACCCACTTGGGGGGTAATAATAGTAGTAGTACTCCCACGTTGGTGACACACTTCGCTCGGGCCTTCGCCATTTATACTTCTTTGCTTATCCCCCGATGGGCTCTCATCCTTTATGCTCCCCAGCGTAATGTTGGCTCTTTTTACACCTCGCACCCCTTCACTCTGACTCACAAAATGAACCATTTTCTTCTTCAATTTGAGGGCCCTCTGACACCCCTTCGCGTTATTAAAGGGAAACACAAAACTGGAGTAATCACTAACACCTCTCACTGATTGTAAAATCTTTTTATTGAACAAAAATAGCAGAGACTTTTCATTATTAATGTTGTGGAAAATTTTATCTTTTTGAATGTGGCAAAGGGGGAAATTAACTAAGTACACACAACTGTCCTGCACGTCCATTCTAATTTTGTATTTAAAAACAAAGCACACATTAGTGATTCCCTTCTTTGATCGACCAAAAATTTTTCTGCACTTCTTTATTATACGCTTAAGGCATATGGTTAAATGTTCGCCATTTTGTATTGTCCTTTTTATGGGCAATTCCTTGCAGCACTGGAGATTCCCAAAATTGGGGTTGTCAAAAGATTCTTTTATAAAACATCTGTGGCAAAAGGGGGGCATCATCCTACCGCCTTTCCTTCCACTTGTGCGATTTTTATGCTCACTACATCTTTTTTTTAGCATATCGATTATTTTACAGTTTTTGTAAGTCCATGACGAAATTGATATTTTCATATCTGCAAGAGGGAAAAAATTTAGGTATTGCCTTAAACGGGTGCGTCAAAAAAGAGGGAGGGGAAAAAATAACCTTCATTTTTGTGAAGCGAATTTGTAAAAATAAATCCCTTTTTTTATTGCAGCTTCACCTTCTTCACTATTCATCCTAACAATCCAATCGTATATATCCAAAATGAGTCCTTTTTTTCTTTTTAAGCATTCCTCAAAATTGGCGCCTTGCATGTAGTCCTTCCGTCTTCTCTTCGCGTGACAACATGGGTCAAGGTAACCTATGTGCGATTCGTTCTTTTTCATTTTCTCCTTCCTTATCTTTATTTCTCCCTCCGATGTTGTTACTTCGCTTTTTTCGCTAGTAACACCACTGGGCGTTTCTTCCTTTTCCAACACATCTCCGCTGTCTACAAATGGTAACCTTTTGAGTTTTTTTTTCTCTCTGCTTGGCATAAAGGCATTGCCATGCGTTCCTTTACGTGGCAGCATGTGTATACGCATAGATGAAGACCGGCGCAGTATCGCAACGCCTATGCAGTTGATTACCCCTTAGGTATTTACTATACAGGTGTCCATAGAAAAAGACATTTTTCTCCCCCTTGTTCGTGTCTACCCCTTAGAAAAATTAAAGCCGCACATTTCAAATGAAAAGTCACCGAGAGGGTAAAAAAAAAAAGAAAAAAAAAAGAAAAAAACGTACGCATCGTCTCATGCACATATAAAGGCATAGCTCCATGAAGAAAATAGTCTACTAAAGGAGGAAGCTTAAAAAGAGCATTTGCTTGCATAATTGCAGTCCGTTCTGGAGGGCTACTTCAAAATACATCTGTATGCAGTGCGAGTGACGCACTTTTCTACAGTTCCAGTTGGGCACCTATTTAGATACCAAAGTGAACACCTCCTATCCACCATCACAAGTTAGTAGTCTTACCTGTATTTATGATCGTCGTGCTCTGGCCATTTCTCACATTACGGAGTATTCTGTTGAGAAGTTTGTTATAAGTACCCGAATTTTTAGCGCAACAACTTTTTCGACGCACAAATTGGTGCGAACCATTTTGAGAGGAATTTTCAGTCTTATGTTCGTCCGTAACTTCGCCACGTTGAACAGTGGCTTCATCGAGCTGGCTTCTTTTTTCAAGCTGCACCCCCTTGGTCCTCCCTTTGCGCTTATCCTTCGTCTTATTTAGCAGGTAACTTATGTTCCATTTTTTTTTTACTAAATTATTTTTCGTTTTACAGTTGTACAAAACGTACTTGACCACTACCCCCCTTCTGAACTTCCTTTTCGTCGGGATGAGTCTCTTTACGACATCTTTCTTAACCTTTGCTTCGTTTCCTGTTTTGCAAATGTATAAAAAAATGTCTATTTTGTGGCCCATCTTTTATTTTATTTTTTTTTTCCATCCCCTTGGGTGCACTCTTCAAGGTTGTGTTTATTTGGTTAACTTGATCGAAGGGGGACGAAAATAAAATGTATGGACGCTCCAAAAGGAGGTTTCAAAAAGTGATAAAAAAAAGGTTCCATAATTTTACTAAAAAATAGGAAATTTTGCACATAATGTGGTGAAGATGCATAGAGTTCGCCTACCCCTGTGCCATTTGGCCAGTCACACACGAGGGAAATAAGCGAAAAAGGCACCTGACGTGTACACATGCATGTATGCGCATATAAGTATATGTTTTTTTCCCCTGTGGTGACTAAAGCGCGATATGCCTTCACTGCGGAACCGAAGAGGCAAAACTAAAAACGGGAAAGAGGTCACAAACGGGGAAATGAAGCAATTTTCTTTTCACAAATAAACACATGCGCATATGTATACGTTCCTCTATGCGCGTATTTTTTCCCCTTTTTGGAACTACCCGAATGTATCTACGGCATTTGCCCCTATGTACATCCCTTCTCATTCCTCCGCGCAGAATTATTTTTCTCCCATTTAGGTTCCAATTTTTAGGCCTGCTCTGGACCCAAGAATAGACAAATAAATTATTTCAAAATCTTACGTGGATAACTTCATATAATGCTTAGAAGAGTTAGCAAAAGGGACAAAAAAAAAAAAAAAAAAAAAACTTTTAAATGTCACAAGTCCCAAAATAAAAAAAAAAAGAACACTTGCCGATTACTCAGCGTAGTAGGGAGTAATGACTGCCCTTCATTTTATGCCAAAAATTTCACCCATAAATAATCTCTGCTCATCATTATAGTCAGACAAAAAAGCGAACACGTCATTTTTCTTTTTATCCACTATCTCTTTCAAACAAATATTCTTATTATGTAACGAAAAAACAAATTTGTAAAACTGACCCGCGTCAAAATTGTCAAGCAAAAATAACCCTCGTCTCTTCAGGCACTCAAAAAAATGCTTGTTTTCAAAATTATATTTGTAAAAAATGTAACATAGAGACGACAACGTGAATGTGTCTTCCACTCTGTTCAAATTTGACAAAATTTTCTGATAAAAAATGTCACATATTCTTGTGTCACTTAATTCTAAATTGTGGAAACAACTCAGGATGTTGTTGACATCTCGTACGTTCAGTTCGTACATAACATTTGGCAAGTAATTCATCATTTTTTTAAAAAAATCGTTATAGTTATTTTTTTTCAATCTCGCACTTAAAATGTTTAAAATGATCACAAAGGAAACTCCGTTCATCTCTGGAATTTGGCCCTCAATATGTTTCACGCTTGACACGTAAACGCCTACAGGGAGAAAGCAAAACCAAATTACGTAACATAAAATTGACTGAAATAAGGACGGACAATGGTGCAGCCATTATACACACGGGCAAGGCTCACTTAGCATCACTAACATGTTAGGCACATTCGTCTACGCACTTTCTCCGCACAAAACTCACCTGTGTCCTTGTTGTACAGATGAAAGGACTGAAGAATTAGGGAAAAATCGTTAGGGCGAAGCAGGTGGAGACTTTTTTTAACCCGCATGCTGTATATCTGCCAAAAGGACAATTTCTTCGCCATTTGGGGGTTCCTACCCCTGGAAGGGCCATTTTGTACAGCATCGGCATTGTTGTACATTAAATGATTATTATCCGCAGCACTGTTATGGTCCTCTTCCACGTCATCCTCTAACTCTCTCGCCTTCTTCTCCTCGCCACTTATATATTTTTTTATTTTCAAATTTGCATACCCTTCGTTACCGTTATCACTTGATGAGGAAATTCCGTTTATAAGCTCCACTGCTGTGTCCCTTAACTTGTTAACGTCCCCAAAGAGTAAAACATTTTCATACTTATGATTTATTTTTTTTAAAACAAAATATTTATCCTTAAAAGCGCTGTCGCTACTTCCGCTGTAAATAGGCATGCAGAGCCGTCTTCCGACTCCTCCACCTAGTTGTTGCCAACTAAACCGGATCATGCTTCTACAGTGAAGGGGCGATTTATCGGTAAGTCTCAAAAGGGGTAAGTACACATGGCGGTGAAACACTGGTTGAGCGGGTGATGATCTACTTAAGCCGCATAATTAAATAACGGATATTTTAATCATTTCCCATTTTGCTTTAACACCTACATGCTTTGCCCGTGTAGAGGTGCACTGTCACTACTTCAGATGTGCTCACGTAATGCAACCCTCCTTTTTTTGTTATGGCTCATATACTTTCTGGAGGGGAGTGTTTTCCCCCGCAAAAGATGGAAAACAATTTTACGATAGCATAAACGTGGAGAGTTTCTCCCCCTCGGCACATTTCCCAGTTTGTCAATTCGCAGGGAAAGAGAAAAAATATATCCTTTACAGAAGGGTACATAAACGAAGTCTGGCGCAACATTTGAAGCGCCAAGAAGGAGGCGAAAAAGAAGGTGAGTATTTAGGGGCTACTAATCAGGATCAGCCATAATTTCACATGTGCTAATGTACGTAACACCCGTGTATTTTTCAATCACGCGACACCGCTAAATTGTTGCACTAGTAAAAACGCAGCACCAAAAGTTATGTACCAGCAGGCACAAATTAGGAGCAGGAAAAGATCTAAAAAATTGCCACGTGAGCCAAGTGAAATGATGAATGACTAAGCTGATGGGCCAAACGGCGGGGGATCGAGGAGATAAAACAAACACTGAATTGAACCCCATCTGTCACACCCCATGCGGGAAGTAAACAGGCGCAAAAATGAGGTAACGCCTCCTCCCCAATTGGACCGAAAATAAAACGGAGAAGGCGAAGAAAGCAAAGAAAGATTCTACTACGCTGCTAACTGCTAATCCTAACGAAAAAATCGCCAAAGCAGAAAATGACAAAAACTGACTGGTAAAAGAAGCCCAAAGTAATGTCCCCCAAAATAAACAAGCTATCACATAAATATAACATAATTAAACACCCTGCTCGTCCTTACACATGAACGAATTTCCCCCCCTATGTAGCGCAAAAAAAAAAAAAAAGAAAGAAAGCACATTGATGCAGAAGAAACATGGAAAATACCCCAAGCAGTAACCCCTATTCCATTTTGAACGTAGAACCAAATTGCAACATAGAAACTGCGAAGAGGCAATTTAAAAAGTTGGCTATAATTTACCACCCGGATAAGCTGAAGTATCACCTAAATAAGCAACGCAAGAGGGTGGAGGGGGATGCAGAAAATGGGACCGATGGAAGCATTACTGTGGGAATTACCCCAATAAGAGATCAAAACGAAGGGGATAAGAAATCGGACAAAAATACCGCCAAGAGAGACCATATCGACTTCGTCACCCTGGTTTGGGCATATGAACAAATTTTGAGAGACATCCAACATGGCACCAAATCCGAAAAGTACGAAAACGCCCTGAACATCAAAAAGGTGGACCTGCAATATATTCGCGAGGAGAATGCGTACATTTATTTTTGTCGGTGCGGCGACTTTTTTCTATTCTCGGAAAATTTATATTGCGAATATTACGTCATCTATGCATGTCAGAGTTGTTCCTGCTCCGTTTATCTGACTCCCTAATCCGTTCACACGTACTAGAGGGAACGATATTTTATCTGAATAATATGAACACACTTAAATGCTGAAATGAAATCGCTTCGTCGAAAATGCGGAACCTGGGGGGAAGAATGGCCCCAATGTTATCATAATTTGGGATCCCCTCCCGTTTGATGTATGTCCAAGAGATAAATTATTTAATTTAACCCTTCAGCCCTTTTTTTGTAGATTAGCCCTTGCTGCTCCGCACTGTTTACCTAGTGAAAGGTGAAAATAGGCAAAACGGGAACCAGTCGAGGTACCCTCTTTTCTTAACCTTTTAACGATTCATCGCTGCTTATTACACCTAATAGTGGCTAGTTTGACATGGTGGGGAGATTTTTAATTTCATCCTATTCTTAGCCATCCCATGTCGTCCATTTTTTTTTTTTTGTCCATTTTGATCATCCGTCTGTGATTACGATGATTCCTTACACATTTGCAATTTTTAACCTTTTTAAAAGTCTAATTTAAAAAAAAAAAAAAAAAAGTCCAAAAGCAAAAACAATTCACACTATAACATGGTACATAACAAATTAAAAAAAAAAAAAGACAAATATTCGCATGTAATTTTGAATTAATAATTCGAGTCGACGCTTAAATTCTGCGCAATTTCTGTGGAAGCCTTCGTTACAATAGTGTGGGCTTCGTACCTGCGCCAACAAGGGAGGAAGGGGTAAAAAAAAGGGACATAAAAAGGAAATCTATACAAAACACATATTCAAAGAATTCGACGTAATTTGAAATAATTCCCCGTTGCCTGTTTTCACTCTTGTGCATAATGTCTGTAGCGGTATGCACATATGTATAAACGCATGACACAAAATTGTACTCACATTCGGTCCATGCATTTCGCTAAACAGATTTGCTCATTCTTCCCCATTTGCTCGGAAAATTTCTGACCGAAGCATTTCTCGAAGCACGTTTTTCGCACTTGCTAAGAGGAAAAAAAAAAAAAAGGCGCATTAAAAAAATTTTATTTCTTCCTGACTATACACGCGGAAAAACAAAAGACAAACTTGGCATATTATACACGCTTCTCCAAATTGGTTGGAGAAAAACCAAAATTTGCACTTTCATGTGGGGGAAAACGAAAATAAAGAATTACATTGTTCAGTATTTGATATATCATCATCCCCAGGGCGTTTTGGGCGTCTTCCATGCTTCGTTGGTTGTCCATTCTTCCTCTTTGTTTTGGTTTTAAAAATGGCTGATATGGAAAGGCAATATAAAAAAAAAAATACTTTTTTTAAGGCGAAAAAATATGCCCTAATTAAAGAACTTTTAAAGAGGGTTAAAAAATATATTCCTTAAAGTAGCGTTTTTCTTCATTATGCTTTCGAGGTGCCATGCTTGGGAAAGATTTCAACTGATAAAGGTTTTTTCTGCAAAAATGTGAAGCTTAGGTGGGGCGTGTATCTCTCTCGAGGGGGTAGGTGAGAAATGGCCTGCTCCAGTAGAACTAAATTTAACCTTCAACGGAGGCAAACATGTTTTCGCATGAAAGGAGTAATAGACTGAAAAATCAAAATGCTACTTGCAGAAAAAGCCCAGTCGTACAAACTGGGTCAAAACGCGGAGGTACAGGCGGGCCACGCTGCATTACACATAGGTATGTTCCCCACTTAAGTGTTCGATTTGTTGGGCTTATACATCCTCTGATTTAAAAAAAAATTTAATAAAAAGGCATTCCCAGGAGAATAAACAAAACGGCAACTACAAATATTAGCAGAAAAAAGAGGCTCATAAAAAAAAAGAAAAAGTGTCACCAAGAGAGGAATCAATAATTTGAATAAAAACACCTCATTAAGGAGATGAAAATTGAAAAAGAAAAATGGTGAGGCAGAAATGTGACACAGGATATCACGTTAGCGTCAAGTAAAATGCAAATGGCAATCTGAATAGAGCTTAAGAGGTAAAATAAAAAAAGAATAAACGAAAAGGTGTATTCCAGAATTGCAACATTCATATTTATTATGCTCGTTTGTTTTCATTTTGTTTTTTTCCCTCTTCAAGGTTTCTTCCTTATGCAATTTTACTACCTTTTTTTTATTTTTTTTTTTTATTTTTTCCCTTTTTCCCTACCTCCCCTTTCGTGTTAACTGTTAAATTCAAAGGCAAACTGTGAATATTTTTACTGCAAATGGGTAAGCAATAACTCATAGTTTGCGCTATTTGGCCATTCCTGGCGCGTTTACAAATGGGTAATTAGCATCTTTGAAGAAAGGCTACCAAGTAAATGTACCATCCAGTTTTCCCTGTTCATTTATTTACATTTTTTCGTCCATTTTACAAAATGACGTTCATGGTTCAAAATTGCAGAATTGTTGTGTAACCACACTTTTTTTTTCTTGTTTTTTTTGTGTGGGTTCATTTAATTTCTCCGCCCTTTACATGTCAGAAGAAATATCGTTCATTTATTAAAAAAGAAAATAATGCAAAGTAAATGTAAAAATAAAATATACAGCTTAGCAAGAAATGTGTATATATTTTTTTATGTAATAATCCACTTGAATTCTCTTCTCCTCTTGGGCGTTTCGACAGTTGTAAGTTTGTCCATGTGGGCGGACAGTTATATATGTACGTGCATTATGTATATATGTGCCTGCCCCCCCAGAGAGTGATCTATAAGCACGACAATAGAAGACCGACCCATAATAACCCACTGTGGCGCAAATAAATCTCAGTTATAACGGAACCAATTTAACCGTGTCTTCCTTTTTTTGTAGATTCACAAAAAAGATGAAAACAGAATAAACTTTCAGAAGTATTTTTACGGTATGAAAACAAAAGGGAAAAAGTGAATTATAGCAGAAAAAAAAAAATAAAAATACCAGGTGTAAACACAAATGGCTGTCTGTTTATTCAATTTTTTTTTTTTCTCCTCCACCTTTAACAGTCAAGCCGCTAATCAAAAAAAGTCACATATTTAAAAATTGCGCATTGAATAAAAAGTTACATGGAACAAAATTTTGCCTGTTCACGAAAAAAAGACATAAGGAAGCGTTAGCCGTAAGTAAGAATTCCTGCCCTTGGATAGTGCCACATCGTGGGGCCCTGTCTCGCAATGTAGATTATTCCCAAGTGGTGAATTTATCAGCTAATGCATTTTTTCGTCTCATCGAGATGATGTGAGCTCCTTGCAAATGAGTTTATCCCTTCTTCTTGTGCCCACCTTATACAGCTCCGGAAATATCGAATGACTGGACCTTCGACAGCCAGGAGGCACCACGGATTAGATGGCAGAAAGCGAATAAACAAAGTCACCATGCTGCCCCATAAAGAAATAAAGCTCCCCGTAAGGAGGTAACAAAACCAAAAATTTTAACAAAAAGAAGTTCGCAAAAAGGCTCACTTTAAATAACTTCAACATTTTTTAAGTAATTCAAAGACCCATTCGAGTTTTTTTCCTTTTTTCCCTTTTTTCCCTATTGTCCTGCCTGCTAAATTTCCCCACATGAAACACAAAGATGCATGATATTGGGAAAAATGGACAACTGGAATGCTCGTAAAATCTCCAAGTCAGGTGTCAAAACGCACAGAAAACAGAGAGTAAATTTACTAAGGAAGCGAATTTACTTCGAAGAAGAAGATCGATTTGTAAAACTAAGAGTCAGTGCAAGAGGATTGAAGACTATAAAAAAATATGGATTGGGTTACTGCTGTAAAAAATTTAACTTAGACTTAAGCAAGAAGAAATATGATGCTGGTCGTTCGCCCAGACGGAAGAAAAAGAAAACTGACGCATTGGCTTCCGCACAAAATGACGCATTAAATGACAGAGCACCCCAGGTGCATGAAGATGCGAATGAAATTTTGAAAAATCTCAATTTAGACAAGAAGAATAAGTAACAAATCGTGGCCACGAAATTGGTTCCGTTGATCGAATCGGTAGAAATAGTTATTCCGTAAGAGGCAACGGGAATTTAATGGCCCCCCTTTTTTGAGAACAAAAAAAAATTGGAACAAATAGGGGGGGGTTTACAAACAGAAGAGGATAGCTATTTGAGCCCCATTTGATAAATCAGTTTAAGGGTGGATTACAGAAATGTGCCTACCAAATTGGACAATGATTTAATTCAAAATCGGGGCATTTTGGGTAAGAATCAAAATGGTCGACACGAGCGAATTAAAAATTAACATACGAGGAGGATCCACATATGCGTACTTGAAGTCATATGTGCGTTTTACTGGGATGGGCAAAAAGACGCTGGTGCGTTTGCACTACCCACTCAAAAAAAAAACAAATGTTAGTTATGGCCACAACTATGCTAACAAGCAACATTAAAGAGGGAGGACAAACAGATATCACGACCTGCTGCAGTCGTTCTTATCGAACTGAACAAATCCCGTTTGGCATTAAAAAGAAGAAAAAAATTATTAACTGGAGTGTGTGTACCAATGGGCATGTACATACATACGTACACGACAGTACATATATTTCCTTGTGTATGCACGGCGAAGAACAGACGCCGTACCTCTACCTCTAGGTTACCCTCTCCGCGAGTTGGGTCGGCCTATACCACAGATGCTCAGTCTTCCTTAAAGTGCTACACAAATACACCTTTACAGGTACATGCAACTTTTCCCGAACTTGTTTTATCAAATTTTTCATGTGCATCTTCTCCTCCTCTAAACTCATATTCTTTTTTGTCAGTGCAAATAACGATGAGCCGCTTCCACTCATCGTTACAGCATCGAAAATGTTTTGATTCAGTAGAAGGTCCTTCAAATATTTCACCTTCTTAA
Organism: Plasmodium inui San Antonio 1; assembly: GCF_000524495.1. Lineage (NCBI taxonomy): Eukaryota > Apicomplexa > Aconoidasida > Haemosporida > Plasmodiidae > Plasmodium > Plasmodium inui. The sequence goes on from NW_008481838.1 coordinate 67,765, forward strand.
GCAAAACAAACGCAGAGTCTTCCAGGTCGTTTATAAAACTATTCCTTAGAGATGTCCCGTCCAGCGGTACGAATCGCCTCAAATAACTGCGCTCCGCTTCTTCCACGTCCTTGACGATATTACACCTCTCCGCGTCAACTATGAACTGTTGTAACAAACTCACAGGGTTATATTGCACTATCTGGTCATAATCAACATTTTGATAGACCATCCTAGAGGAGAGTCCCTCGCTGATTTGAAAAATATATATTCTGCGCCCCGAAATCATTGCCTGGGCATCACTTAAATCGATGACATGATTGCCCTTGCCAGTACAGTAGGCAAAACCGGAGCTGCCAAAAAAGGATATGTCGCTGCCTATTTTTTTTAAAAATTCGTTCCTTAACTGATTCGATTTTAAGTATTTATAGTAATATTTTTCCAAGAAATAAAAAACGGAAGCTCCATTAGACGACCCTCCTCCTATTCCACTAAAAATGGGAGTGCGTTTCACCACATGAATTAAAAATTTGACATTGTCCCGTATCTGTAGTTCTTCCCTGTATCGTCTCAACACCTTTGCAATTATGTTATTGTCATTTAGGGGGTAATGGTTGTAATAATACCTCGTGTCTTCGTCTTTCCCTCCTGGATTCATCTCCTCATTTTTGTTCCTCACCTCGTACTCTTCATCCTTCTTTATGGTTAAGAAATCACCAGACTCGCATGGAAATAGCAGCTCTGTTAACTTCCTTTGGTCCTCCTTACTCAAAGAAGTTACAAAAATATCATCGCCTAAATTTATCGCATGCATCAGAGTGGATAATTCATTGTGGGTCTCCTTTTTTTCCTTTAATCTTAAAAATAAATTAACTTTTGCTGGGGAAAAAAATTTGAAGTCGTACCACTTGGTTCTATTCAGTTGACGAATTATTAACTTCATTTTTTTATTGCTCACGATGTTTCCCCTTTGGAATGCATCATCATCATATTGGTTACTATTTCTACCAGATCTGACGTGCGTTATCTGCCTCTTCTTGCTGCACTTGGCACGGTTGCACAATTTGGCAGGCGACCATACCCTCCTTAGAGCATATTTATCACTAGCGACATTGTTACATGTAGTGGAAAGAAGGAAATGCAAACACACCCCTCTCAACTGGTGGTACTTTTTTCTCACAAATTGGCTTTGATCAGTGAAAACATTTTTTGAGTCTACAATTGTATGAAGCAAATACACGCATACAAGTAGGACCCCTTTCACTTTGAAACAATATTTCATATTCCAGTACGTTCCATAGATGCGTTACTCTCCATGCAGGGCATTGCTTCGCTCTTCTTTGCCACTGCAAAAAAAAAAATTGATAACCTCTTATACGTTCGATTTCTCGCGTAGAATTTTCTTAGTCACTATGCGTTATTGGCATTTTCGGTCGCCTTCCTAGGCTCATCATGGTGTGCTCGCATATGCAAGCATATAATTCGTGTACATTCCTGTTTATTTTTTTTTTTTTTTTTGGACGATGTTTCAAAAATGGTTTCGTTAACACCTTTTCATTTTTCAATTCTTCGCTGTCACTTGGGTGGCAGGGGGAGGGGGGGCTACCTTACCGGATTCAATATGGCACATAGGTATTCCTTTTTAAGCGCCATTAAGAGTTCTTTTTTTTTTTAATCGCATATGTGCATGATCATAAGCGTGTGAACACATGGGAAAATGCGTAAGGGACATGACTGATGACACCTATTAGCCTTGCCTATGATGGATGCGCGAATGCTATGTTGAATTGGAGTGTCATATACGCAAGTGCTAAATGTCCTAGTTTTTATCGTTAAGCGGTGATCTTTTCACTTTCACGGGGGAACTCTCATTACTTTTGGGGGAGTAACTTTTTAAATTTTTTCTAGAATTCGGATCGTATACACCGTCTGAATAGCTTCCAATTTGTCTTCCTTTAGAATCGAAAAGGACTTCAATGACGCCACTTGGGAGGATACATGAAAATCTCAAAAAAAGGGCAACTCATTCTGCTACAGGTGTGGAATTTTTTATTGCATTATTTCGTGAAATGACTACCTCTTAGCATTCCCCTATTGTTTTTCCATTGTGAAACATCAAATTTGTTTTGCCCTTTGGGCATAAATGTTGTAACCTCAATTTTGTGAGGGAGTACCTGCCCATGGTATGTATACCTTGGCAGGGAAAACTGCCTCGGCTGAGGTCTACATTAGCTCTAAAGCGCTTGAAATGTATGCGCTGCGCACGCTTGTATGCTATTGTGTATGCTTTCATGTATGCTTTCGTGTGTGTTTTCGTGTGTGTTTTCGTGTGTATTCTGATGTGTACTCTCGTCTGTAAACTCGTTTGTCCCTTTTTTTTTAAAAATAATTTGCGTGCTTGTTAAGAAAAAAGAACGCTTGTGTCTTTTCCCCGCCTTCTTGAAGATATGCAAAACGGTACATTGTTTTTTCTTTTTCGTTTTTTTTTTTTTTTTTCATCCCGGGGGTTTAACTTAAACGCGCGTGAGGAACTTTTGTCCACGTGAAAATCACTTCTTAATTATGTGCTTCACCTTTTTTGCAAAATAAAAAAATTACAATTTAAAGTTTGCAGCCCCGTACATATGGCATGCGTGGCGTACCTTTCACTGTCAATTTTACCTGGCTTTTATTTTTCAACACTCTGGCTTTCTTCTCAACAACCATTCAAATACAAGAAAACTCAGGCACACTGCATGTATTTAAACATACATTTTGCGCCTGTTAGTTTACATCAACACGTGTATCTCCCCACTGCCACGAAATGGGCCTGGGGGGTAACACGATGGCACTGCTCTTCCCTTTTCTTAAGTGACACAGATTTTATGCCACTGAAAGAGGAAACAAAAGGAAAGTCAGTCCGCCATCCCTCCTGGCTGTAAATAGCACTGACAACTTGGATGCACGTTAGTGCCATCACAAATCAGCAATGTTTGAAAATGTTGCACGTTTGAGAAAGTTCGACGCTTGAACGTGTTCGACGTTCGAAAATATTTGTTCTTTGAAACTGCATCGCGTTTGAAATTGCCCCCATCCGAAACTGGCCCCATTTGAAATTGCCCCCATACGAAACTGCCCCCATTTGAGACTACTCCAATTTAAAGCTGCTTCATATTTTCCCCCTTTTTAAACGGGCCCACTGTGGCCCCGCTACCATTTGCAATGCATCATCGCTCTAGACAGTTGCATGATCAACAACACAGGGTCTCACAACCACATGCGCATTAAAGTGCCATGGCAACATTTTGAATTCCTCCCCAATTATGAGCAATTACGGGGAAGGTAAATCATGTCTGCATGCTTTTTTTTTTCCCCTTGAGGAGATACTCATACAAATCGCTACACACATGTGCGTACGCGTATATGGCCTTATTAACTCCGTACAAGTCTTTTTTTTTTTTTTAATAAGTCCCCTTTGGCTCTATTAACATGTTTATATCTTACCCACGCCCAAAATTTATTCTTTCCTTTTTTAATTAACCAATCCATTCGTTTTTACCACCCTGCACAAATCGCTATAGCCCTATACACTTCCCTACACGCACAAAATGAAAGCCTCCAATTATAATTCCCCAAATTGGAGCAAGAACAAGGAGGAGGAAAACAAAAACAGAGCCAAGAGCGGTGCCAAATTGAACGATGCAAAGGAAAAGGGACATAAAAAGATTACCACTTTGGTGCAAATGCGCAAAGAGGACACAAACACGAAAGAAACAAATAAAAAAAAGATAAACCCAAATGGAATAACGAAACGTGAAGGTAATTCCATAGACGCCACCAAAGTAGAACAAAATATAATAAAAATTGAAAAATCGATGAACAAATTAGAAGAGATAGAAAAAAAAATCAGCAATGATATTAACGAATGTAACAAGTACATTGAATTTTATGAAAAAGCGAAGACCCTTTTAGACTCCAAAGATTTTGACAGTGATGTAGGGAGGGAAGCAGAAATTGAAGAAATCAAAAAAATACTTAAAAGGTGCTCCAAAAATGTGGATGGCGAAGGCATATTTCTGACGGGCCCCAGTGGTCAGGGAAAAACATACAGCATATTCTACATCATTAAGGAGATTGAAAAAGAGAAAGAAATGAACCAGAACGCGGAGGACAAAAAGAAGAAGAAAGAAAATACACCAATGGAGAATTATAAAAATATCGACGCGTCCTACTTTTATGTTTCCTGCTCTAATAGCCAAAAACCATATGATATCTTTGTAGACATCTTACAACAGATAATAAAGAAGGACAAAAAGTCCATTCTCAGTAACGTGAAGCACAAGTACAACTTAAATGGCCTAGAAGAGGTGAAGAAGGTATTCATTAATTATACCAGCAAATTAAGAAATTTAAAAATCGTCATTGTGGACGAATTAGATTTCATTGCAACGAAAAATGTACGAGTCGAATTAAAGACAAAAAATGTCAACAAGAACTTCAATGAAGACGTAGTCAAAAATCTCTTCGAATGCGTCCAAACGACAAACAGTAAAATAATACTCGTGGGAATTGCCAATAGCCTGGATCTAATAAAAGACTACAGACACATGAAAATTAACCAAATTATTTACAAACCGTACAGTGAGAAGCAATTCATGAGCATAGTACGAAATAAGTTAAACACTTTGGAAGAAGAATTTGTCAGCAAAATTTTCAAAGGAGTGTCCCTAAATATACACGTTCGACAAATTTCTAACCGAAACGGGGACATCAGATCGTGCTTCGATGCGATCTTGAGAGTTTTCTCCGATAAAAAATCCGACCTCGATGAGAGAAAAAAGAATTTAACCAAATTGAAAGAAGAAGTTATGATGAATAAAATATTCAGTAGGCAGGAGAAGAGAAACCTCTTCCTCCTCCTAGCCGATCAGGAGGACGATCACTCGACGGACGCGCTTAACCGGAACGAAAACGAATACAACAAAACTGAACAACCCGACGTGGAGACACACCAAAAAGGGAAACGAAAGGCGACAAACGAAAAGGCAGACCATGAAAACGACACATACTGCGAGAACAGCCAAACACACAGAACAATTAAGAAGCAAAAGATACACGTAAAGAAGACCTCCAATTTGAAAAACCAATCCAGTTCCGACGAGCCAGAGGACGACTTTTTCCTGGAGCAGGATGTAACCCCTCTGCCAAACCTTCGTGACTTTGAGCTAGCCAACAATTTCAGCGATAAGGCAAGAAATCTAAAATTCACAGATCAGAAAAATGAATTTTCAATCGGATACGAAACGCTAAAGAAGGAGGTCATCAAAATACAAAACAACAACGAAACGTTAAGTGAAATTTTGATAAGAAAAAATTTTAACGCAAATGATAATGACTCTTTTTACGACTTCAGTCAGTGCACACCCAAGCGGTGTTATGAAAGCCCCTTCAAGGTGCTATATAAAAATGACATAGATAGCCAAGTGCCCCATTTTAAGGATAAAAAGGAAGTACTACAAAATATAAACATCGACAAATTGCAATCGTTTGATCTGATCGTTGACAATCAAATAAAAAGCATCGAAAAGAAGTACCACGATTTTGCTGATACGGCAAATAATAACGCTGTAATGATTTCGGACATAAAAAAAATTACAGACAAAATCCCATTAGAGGAACATAAAGATATACTTTTCAAAATTAAGAGCCTCCCTTTAATTCAAAAAATTTATCTCTACGCTTCATGCAATGTCGTGAATTATGCACATTTAAATTCGGACGATGAGGAAGATCAATGTCAAGAAAAGAAGCAGAGTCCAAACCAGTTCATCGAAATTACCTATGCCGATATACAACGAGGGTTTAGAAGCCTCTGCAGCAATCTTTCGGAGACCTCCTACATAAGGGACATTCTAGAGGGAAACACTATTGACCAGGCTATTGAACATTTTGAAGAACTTGGCATTCTAACTAATTGTAAAAAGAACCAAAAAATTAAAGAAAGAAAAAGCGTCATAAAAGTCCCTAAAGGTTTAACTCCCAGATTTGCAAACATGAAAAACAACAAAAATTTCTCATCGCAGAATAAGATGAACACTGTGTACTACTTCAACCTCCCCGTGTGTGTTATTAAGCAGACGCTCAAGGAAATCTCCTCCATACTTTCCAGCTTTGACGGCAGTTCCCAGTTCTGACAGGGGCAAGCAATTGTGGTGCACCTATACGAAGAGCCCACAGCATAGTGCTTGTCCCAAATGAACTGCATAACGTCACAAGAGAAGGTAATTTTCTCCTTCTTCTAACCACGCAGATTAAAGAGATTATACAGATTAAACATATTAAACACTACATGTCTGCATCACCAAATGACCACGTCACTTTCTCACACTTCTTGGATAATGCGCTGGACCGGAACTTCCACCCTGTACCTGTCGGTGGAAGCACGCGAGCTGGGTTCCTCCGCCAGAGGGGCAAGCTTCTCCCGCGAAATGGAGCCAACACACACAGACAAACCTATACATGTGCAAACGCGCAGTTTTTCCATTCTCTCCTCAGCTAGAACTCCCATCTTTAAACATTGTATCTTATGGAAAAAAACAGATTTAATTTTACTGGTTATTTTATTTTTTTTTCTTTTTTTGTTAATTTTTTTTAGTATAATTTTTTTTTTCTTACACACTTTTTACTTCTATTTTAATTTTTTCTTCCTATTCTTTTTTTTTTTTTTTTCTTTTCTTATTCTTATTTTATTTTTTTTGTTTGAGCACTTTTTAAGAGCCTTTTGAAACGTACATATATTGCACATTTCAAATAATGCAGCTTGGTACACAAGCGAAGGGCAGAAGTTTTCGGTTGGCAAATGTGTGCTTATGAGGAAGGATGATACATAGGGCGGGACTCGTCTAGTTGCCTAAATTTATCCACGCTGCGGAACCGTCGAAATAACAATGTAACCTTTTTCTTGTACCTCCGTCACCCTTTCCGATTTGAAAGTGTCAAAATGTGTGGATCGCTCTGATGAATCATTACAAACGGTTCGTCATTTATGTTTTATTATTATTATTTTTTTTTTTCTGTTCCCACATTTTTGCACTTATCGTTTCCAAGGGAGGTTCATACCACGTCTGTAACCACGCAATAAGACATGACCCCTTAGAATGAAGCTCCGCATAATGAAATGATAGTACACCGTAAGGTAGTCATTTCATTTGCTCCACAACTATTTTCGCTCTGATGAATTTGCCGCCGATTCGAATGTCGAGCTGAATGCAAAGGTCTACAACGTTGTACTCAAAGATATTAAGCTTAAAAGAAAAAGTTTAAAAGGTAAACTTCTTCAACGTGTATGTGAATTACGATACCAAGAAGGCCTGCCCCAACTTATCTGGGCCATCATGAATCTACACTTCGCACTAAATGGAAATACGCTTAAGGAATTGCTTTCCCATTTGTGCAATTATCCCAAAACGGAGGAAATGGCCAAGGGACCGATTAGCAAAATATACACACAATAAAAAGAGTTACCATTGGTAACATATCAATCGGATGGTACTTTCTACAGAGTTAGAAAATGTACATGAACGGGGAACCTAAACACGTGACGTCAACTAGGCCACTTCTTATACGCACTTCACACGTTGCCAATTTGGGACAAAAACATCTCATTTGTGAATAACTCACAGGGATTTAAAAATTGCATATCACTGGAGTAAGCAGATGAGGATTCTAAAACGAGTAAAAAGAATTTAATAAAAAAGCAATGCGAGGAGATCCATATCTGATGCTTCACATGATACTATAATGACATAGCAGCTTACAAAGGGCTATAGGAATGAGTGCATTAATTTCCTGTGAGGATGTTGTTACACCTTTTCAAAGGGGAGCATACAGCGTTTTGCGCTACGAATTGGCAATGCTTAAGTGCCTTAAATCTTTAAGTAAAAAAAAAGAAAAAAAACAGTTTTATGTAACTAGCTAAAATATAAATCTTCCATTGCTAAGCGGCATGGAGGAATCCTATCTGGTTGATCGTATAGAATGTTCATACGGTAAGTAGCTCAAACAAAAGTGTAGTCATTCGAATAGCATCTCTATGTGGAAAAGCAAAAATTCACAATGGAAAACGAACACTTAGAATAGATTAAAAGGACTTAACACATCACACGTCTTAAGAAATAGGGACACTGAATGACCTGTACTATATTATTACACCTTTTTTGAGGAGAAGACCAAATGGGGAATTGTATTACTTTCAGAGGAGGATTTTTTTTTCTTTAAAATGTAACAAAGTTCATTTTATTTCTCTCCTACAGTCATTCACATTATCAATTCCATTTTGAATGCAATTAAAAATGTGAAGTGTAAAATAACTGGATGAATAATTAATCCCCATTCTGTCATAATTCGAAAAGGGTATGAAGTTTGGCTGCGCAATAAATGAACGAAGGTAATATTCACTTCGTGAATTATCCGTCTACTTTGCAAAAATAGATTAAATCAAAATAAATCGAAGTAATTTTATATTGATCAGCTCCAAATGGAACAAATCTAACGCATCCGAAAATTTTTATTTCCATTATTATTACTCATATAACTTAAAAAGTTGCCATTCCAGTAATTTTAATTTCTTTTAAGTTTTGCATTTTTGAAACATGACAGAGCTGTATTGTATTAACCATTTTGTTTAATCGAACACTGAAATGCACAAGTGTGTTGCGCCTATAAAAAGTATAATAAAAAAACTTTAAGCTTTCCTGTTCCATTTACATCGAACTGAACGGTAAAAGTGACACAAAATGAAATGCATTTCCTCGTTTTATTCCGTAAAGATCGAGACATTTCGGGGATCATTATTGCATGAGCAATGTCAAATTAAATAGAACAAATCGTTTTAATGGAGAAAATTAACAAAATGGATTTTGCAAAAGGAAAGATTAACTTGTACCCAGAAAAAAAAAAAGAAAAAAAAAAGAAAAAAAAAAAGAACAATTCGCTTATTTTGTAATATGTTTTATATTTTATTTCCCTTTTTTGCGAAATGACAAGAGTGCACACAAATAAAAATTAATTACAATGTACATATCTTCACATTTAACAGAAAAAAAAAATAGAAATACTTAAATGAAACATTCGTATCAATGTGTTAGAAAAATTCTCCATTAGTATAACGTATTTTATTTATCTTGCATACTTTTTATTTTTATTTCTTTTTGTAACTATTTCCTTTTAGTACTTTCATTTATGTGATGTATCGTCTGGCTTTCTTTCCCCCAATGTGAAAATTCCGTATAACTTCAATTGGGTTTTTTTATTGCACAGTTATAATCGCTAAATTATGAGTAACCTTTTAAGCAAGCACTTGCAATTTTTTCTTTAAAACCATTTTAGTGATGACAAAAATTGATTGCAATTAGAGCATCGGAGTGTCACATGCCTTTAGTGAACTTCTTTACTTCCTGCCATCATTTTGAACTACTTTGATTTAGCATTACGCCAGATTTAAAATGAAGCAATTTGGTGGTATCCCTCTTCTTCTATTCTTCGTAAATTTATACATTCACCAAAATAATGTTGTGAGCAAGGAAATTGTTAATTTGAAAAATCCCAACTTGAGGAACAGCTGGGAAGGTAAAAACATCACCCTGCAGGATGAACAGAACTATCTAGACCCAGAAGACGGTGATGAAGTGAAGAGAAATAAAGATCAGAGCGAATTGTTACATAAATCAGAAGCACAGATGCAGACACAGGGACAAGATACGCCAAATACATCATCAATTGAGAAAGAAAATATACAAAAGCAAATTGAAAAAGCTAAAGAAGCAAAAGAAGAAGCTCTAAAGCAACAAAAAGAAGCAGAAGCTACTGTGAAAGAAATAGTAGAAGCATTAAATAAAGTAGAAGAAACAGAAGAAAAAATAAAAAATGGAGTGCAGAAAGCAAAAGAATTAGCAGAAAAAGCAACACAAGCAGCAATACAGAAGGCAACGGAAGCAAAAAAAGCAGTAGAGGAAGCAGAAAAAGTACAAACAAACAGTATGGCAAATTTCCTCGCAGGTAAAGCTGTAACGGCAAAAGATGGTGCAAAGGCAGCAAATGAAGAGGCTAAGGAAGCAGCTAAAATAGCAAAGCATGTTATAAATGCATATGAAGCGAAAAAGGGAGCAGAGAAAGCACAAAAATTAGCAGAAGCTGAAATGAAAAAAATAGTAGAAACACTAGATAAAATAGAAGAAGCAGAGGAAAAAATAAAAGATGCAGTGAAGAAAGCAAAAGAATTAGCAGAGAAAGCAACAAAAACAGCAATACAAAAGGCAACCATAGCAAAAAAAGCAGCAGAGGAAGTAGCAAAGGTAGAGACACCTTATATAACGAGTTTACACGCACGTTTTGCCACAATTGCAGAAAATGATGCAAAGTTAGCAAATGAAAAGGCTAAAAAGGCAGCTGAAATAGCAGAGCATATTGTAAATATATATGAAGCGAAAAAGCAAGCAGAGAAAGCACAAAAATTAGCAGAATCTGTAAATAGGGAAATTGTAGAATTATCAAAGAGATGTAAAAAAGAAAAGGTAACTGAAGCAAAACAATCTCCAACCGAACCAGAAAAATCTGCATCGCAGAAAGCAGAAACGGCAGAAATTAAAGTAGAAGAAATTGTAAAGGATGCACAGAATAAACAAAACAAAGCATCTACCCAATCACCAAGGAACGAGCAACCAAGGGACATCGTAAGTACTATGAAATCAATTGTAACTGCAGTAGAAAAGGCACAAGAAACAGCAGAAATAGCAAAAGCTATAGCGGCACACCTATTAGCACAAAAGGCATCAATAGAAGCACAATTGTTAAAAGAAGAGGCTCAAAAACTGGCAGAAAAGATAAAAAACTCAAACGTAACAGATGACAAAAAGACCCAAGCTAAAGAGGCTGCCGATAATGCGGCAAAGGAAGCAAAGACAGCAGAAGACATCGCAAACGGAGCAAAGACTACCGTGGAAAATGCAAAGAAGTGTGTAGGATTAGAAGAGAAAAAAAAAGAATCTGCTAGTGCAATGGACCAAGCAAAATTCGCTATGGAAGCAAGAGACAGGGCAGCCTTTGAATTATTGAAGATGAAGGAACAGGATGTACTAGAAGTAGTGCATATATCCTCCGATGGAAATGATAATCTAAAGGATGTGGATGATCCAGTAGATGAAGCCGTCCCAGAAGAGGAGAACGAAACGGAAGATTCGTCACCCGAGGAAGTTGAAGAAGGGGCCGAAGAGGAAGACTTGGAAGATGAAGAAGAGGAGGAAGAAGCAGAAGAACAGGAAAACGAAGAACCAAAAAAAGAAGAACAACCAGGACAATCACAGGCACAGCCAGGTGATGCCAGCTCAAAAGAAAAGGGCACAGCCAAAACACAGAAAAGCAAAGAAGTGTCAGATGACGAGGAGGCTCATAAATTACTTGCAGGGGAGCATAACACTGCTAACCAAATCAGTAAGGAAGAAAAGGCCCTCTTCAAAACTTCGATTGATGAGATCCCAGATGATGATATCCAACATTTAAAACAACATCTGGGTGATTATTTTAAAGGTATACAACTATGGTGAGAGGGAAATATTACCTCTCGTGAGTGATACATTCTAAATCCCTCATTGCTACAATCAGGTAGTGGTGGACGATGACATTTCCAATGGATTGCATAAAAATGTATATATACGTAACTAACATGTTTCAGAGCAAGAAAATTATTACTATCTGAACAATAGACCATTTTTTTTTTTTATCTTAAACTATGCACCGATTTGGAGAAAATTTGTTACGCTTTTAAGACTGCCCAGAAAGTTATTTAAATTTTGTGTACTTCTCCTGCATGGTGCCACATTTTGTGTGCAATGTTATGTAAAGAGTTAGTCACCTGTTAGGGGAATAAGCTTAAGAGGTCAGCTGTTTATAAGGTTACACACCCTTAGCAATGATTTAAGAATGTTATTATTCGTTAGTTCCTTTGCTCGTAATATTACATACGTTTATTTTAAAAAGGGAAATTATTGCAACGTTATGTTTTCAGCCCCGGTGATTGGTTCACAATTTCGCTGATTCATTTCTTTCTTTTATTTTTTTTTATTTTTTCCCGCTAGTATTAACGCTTTAAATAATTCTATTAAAAAAGACAATATTGCGACGGAGCAGTGTTAATTTTTTCTAAGCACTCGTACTCAGAAGAGACGCTTTTTCGAAAAGCGTTCCATCAAATTACACACGACAGGCGGTTTATGATGAGCTTCGGAATTCCTTTCATTTGAATTCACAAAGGAAAAATTACTTCCCTGTAAATGTCAGAAAGACGTTTAGCTAACCAACTTGCACGCCAAATGAACACTGTTAAGGAATTCATTCCTTTTCGGGAACGAGACACACCCATTTCGTCTATTAGCTATCTCAGATTATACACATCATAGCCAATTTAAATCTGAAGAGAATATATGAATAAGGTGAAATTTTACACATAGTGAATTTTCCCAAAAAGAGTCACAAAAAAATTGGGTAACTGAGGAGCTTCACTTCTTAGCCCCCTTAAGAATACAAAAAGTGTTCACATTTGACGTATATCTTTTTTTTGGCAGATTTATTCTCTGCTTTTTTGAAGTCCCTGTGGTCACTAGCATGCAATGTGCTGAGGATTTTTAAAAATAGCAAGGTGACATTATGACTTAGATTATTTTCTCCTTTTTTTTTTCTTCTAACATATGGCCATGAATTTTAGTGAAAAATACTTTCCTGTTTTCTTCCACCATGAATGACTGCCATTAACCAATTTGCACACAGGAAAAAAAAGGCCTATAATTTTTGCGCGCTTTGAAAGTACCTCAACAAACGTTTTATTTTGCGCAACAAGCGTCTTATTTTGCACAACACGCGTTTTATTTTGCGCGACAAGCGTCTTATTTTGCACAACACGCGTTTTATTTTGCGCGACAAGCGTCTTATTTTGCACAACACCCTTTTCATTTGGCGTAACACGCGTTTAATTTTGCATTACAGGCGTTCTATTTTGCGTAACACGCACCTTATTTCGCCAACGCGCACATATAAAATGAAGCAATTTTGTGGCTTAGCTTTTCTTCTTCTTTTAAATTTACTTACGCTTGATAATGTAGCTACGGGGGCCGAAATTGTAAACCTTAAGAACTCCAACTTGAGAAACGGATGATCAATGAAAAACGTGTCTGCACGAAATGAAGAAAATTTTGTCTACCAAGATGGCAGTGATGACATAACCAGGAAGGAAGAAGGTGGCGAAGAGCTAGAAGGAGAAAATGGATCTCCTAAGAAGTCAGATGAACCAAAAGTGCATGGATAGGAGGAGGAAACTAAAGAGACACTAACGACAGAAACAAAAAATGCCGAGACAGAAGCGAAAGAAGCAGCCAAAGTAGCTGACTCAGCAAAAAACAATACTTTGGATGCTCTTAAAAAAGTAAACATGCCAACAGAACTTTATAAAGCAAAAGAATTCACAGAATGTGCTGCGACCGAAGCAAAAAAGCAAGAGAACATAGCAACAGAAGCAGCAAAAGAAGAGAAGAAGCAAATGACGCAACCGCAGCAGATATAACAAGAGTAGAGGCTGACAGAGCAGTCGCCGCAGCGCAGAAGACGAAGGAGGCGCGAGAAAAAGGAACTTACGGGCTCCTGAAAATGAAGAATCAGCATGTACTATAGCTACTAGACTTATTGCCCGAGTCAGCGGATAATATTACGAGCAAGAAGGAACAAGTGAGGGAAGAAGTAGACGATCCGGGAAATGAGGATAACAAGGAAGCCGAGGTGAAAGAAGCATTACCGAAGGATTCTAATGGACAGGAAGAAGACGTAAACTTGGAGATGGACGATGGAGGAGAAGTGGAAGAAGCGCAAAATGACGCAGCGTCCAATCAACCAAAACGTGGCAACCGTGAAAAGAGAAACGTCATCGATGCTGTGGATGATACTAAAACAGAAAAGAAGTTTGGACATGAATTCAATTCTTACAATGACATTAAGAACGTAACAGAAAAGCTGGTAAAATCGATGACATCGTTAGTTTCAGAAGACCCCTCGGTTAGCGACTCCATAAAGGAGTTCCTTTCCCATATGAATCACCTATTTCTCAGTTGGTAAAAAGAAGTGGGAATTTTGTTTGCCCATCTCAGCGGAAATAGCATTAGTTTAGGAAGGACCTTCTAAGATACGACAAATTGGTGTGATACCACTTCTGCATTGCGTCATTGGAAGAATCGATAAGAGAGAGAAAAACAGCACATGATCCGATTATGCTCCCCCTCTTGGACGAATTACAGCATGAACAAAGGGGAAAAAATAATTCCCCTAAAACATACATACACATATTGCAAAACCCGGGGAACAACACAAAGGTGTACAGGAGAACATTTACACATAGCCTATTCAAGTAGCTAATTCGCATGTCGGTTGAGGGTATCCCAAAAGGTATATGGGAAAAGCTTGGAAAATATTAACCCGCTGTAGTGATATCGTATAATCTTTTTTTTTTTTTTTTTTTTTTGCTTAGCTTGGGCCGTTAAATAAAAGTGCATTTCACATGAATCATTGAAAGGCCCTTCAGATAAATATATTTATTACGCAATAAAGCCGATGAGCTTCCTTACGGGAGAAGCGCGAAGTTGTTCTCTTGCTTTCCGATGACCCGTTCTAGTCTGCGCCTTTCTCAGAGTGAAAATGGCACGAACAAGTGCAGGCGATCTGAGAGCAAAAAGGAATACATACATAAAAGTGTACGTAATATATATGAGTATATAACACGTGTGCATGAGGAGGTACGGCATATACACTTAAGTGGCATTAATAAAATTAATTTCATCAATTGATCCTTTTCTTAACGCACGGAGAATTTTTTTTTTTTTTTTTTTTATTTTTTTCTCTCAACGGTGTGTCATACTCTGTTTATCTCACTTAGCTAACTTACATATATGTATACTTTCCCCTTCGTGTGTAATCCTAAATTCTAGCAACCTTAAACTTTTACTTATCCGATAATATTAACCATCCCCTGCTGGGAAAAAAAAAAAATTAACTCCAAAGAATGGCCTTCCCATAGCCGGACCCTCTTAGGTTTTCCACTTTTTTAAATTGGTTAGAAATAGTTCCTTTCCATCATTTTAATGCACTGTTTGAGAATGAGGCAATTCTTTAGGATCTCCATTTTCATTTCCCTTTTAAATTTATATATGGAGAAAAATGGGACTGTATGCGGTGAAATTCAGAATGTGACCAAAACCAACTTGAGGAATGGAACACCAGAGGAAGGATCTCCCTCTGAATGTGATCTTCCAACAAGCGCGCAAGAAGAGAAAGGCGGGGAAAACATCAAAGACGTAATCAAGCAGACATCGGAAGAGACTACAAAATTTACGGATGAAGCAAAGGAGGCAAAAAATAAAGCGGCGCACGAATTTTTGAAGACAATGAATCAGGACATCGTGGAGCTTGTCGAAATATCATCACAGGATGGTGATATTGTTCATGATAAGAATGAAGAAGTAAAAGAGGAGGTGCAGACATTAGAAGTGGAAGATGATGTTGATGAAGAAGAAGAGGACGAGGAGGATGAGGACGACGACGATGATGGAGACGGCGATCATGACGATGATGAGCACGATAACGATGAAGACCACCATGATGAACACGATGATGATTAAAACGTCGAATGGAAAGATGGCGACGGAGAACACCACAGCTGGAAGAACAGAAAAAAGGGCAATAAGGCCAAGTCCAAATGTAAAGCACCATAAAAAAACGCAAAGAACAATAGCAAGCAAGTTCGTGTCTCACTACACCATGCTTACAGAAAAAATGTAGCTAACTCAAACAACTGAAGAGTTAATAGTAAGTATGACTCCCTTTACTTGCTAACAACCCCGAGGTGGTAGACATGCTCAAGAATTTTGAGAAAGACATGAATCCCCTTTCTGTCAGATGTGTAAAAATTTGCAAGGCAGCACATCGATGCATTCCACTATAGTACCACCAATCACGTACCGCTTAATCTCGTTAATTGCTTACTAGAAAAATGCCTACGTTGATGAGAAGGCGTCCCATAAAATATCCTTTACGAAGTAAATACGTAGAAAATTATCCTCAAAATGACGGAATTCCGCAACATTTTCACCTCAATGGTAAAGGTTCTTATTAATTAAATGGCTACCAACCACTCCGCAGCAGAGGACCTCGCAGGAGAAGCACAACAAGTGGCTGACGAAAAGGGGTAAATAATCTTCCCCTATGTGAAAAGGACTTTTCTGTTCATTTTCACTCCATTTTTAGTTTCATTTTTCCTTGTGCGCCATTTAGAAGTAACAATTCTGTCATTAAAAGTGCATAACAATGAT
Organism: Plasmodium inui San Antonio 1; assembly: GCF_000524495.1. Lineage (NCBI taxonomy): Eukaryota > Apicomplexa > Aconoidasida > Haemosporida > Plasmodiidae > Plasmodium > Plasmodium inui. The sequence continues at coordinate 84,123 of NW_008481838.1, forward strand.
GTACCCCTTCCACTATTGTCCCTTTCACGGGGCACAATCCTACACCTCTTCTTCTTTACCCTTACCAAAATTACAAATTAACGTTCGTCATTTTTTATTTCCATTTTTTTTGGAACAATTTTAACAAAACACTGGCATAACTCCACTTAAAAAATACAATTTTTTAACCCATTCGTGTATGTGCCAAAAGAACTACTTCGACTAAATTTTCCTGGCACGGAGGAACACGGATCGAGAGGAACTTGCTGTGCATAATTTGCCATGCCGAAGGGACTATACGAAGGCAAAAAAGAAAAAAGAAAAAAAAAGAAAACTTCCGCATCTGCCATCTATACCTTTAAATATCTGCATAGTCTATCTGCCACGTAAGAGGGTCTTATGACAAGCCTTCATCGTCACTCCTTTTCCGTTTGCTAGACAATGGTAGATGGTGGGGGGGTGAGCCAAACGAGGGTGGTCCATCTTTCACGCGGTTCTCCCTCCCTCTGCCGCTTCATACATAACAGAATTTCCATTTCTTTCAAGGGGGAATAAAGTCTCCACTAATCAAAGCACCAAAGGCGAAATTAACAAAAAAGAGAAACGTCATGGTTTTATTCAAATGGAAGGGGCACATGGAAACAGCACCGTTTTGGTGTACATACAAGGGTTGTCCCCCCTTCCTCCTCTTTGGCGAAGCTTCAGCGCTGTATGGAATGCCCTTACTCTTGTGGGGGTTCCTAACTGGAAGTTGGTAAGTTAATGGCGTAAATATACATGGCCACTTTCTGTTGGTACTCTCTACTCTCCAATGAAGAACATAAGCTAAAAGGTAATCAAGCAATTTTTCACGAAGTACATCATCTCTGCGCGTGAGAGTAGGGTGATAATAATAAGGACTTTTTTATTTTTTTTTTTTTCCCTTCCTAGCTACTTTTATGCGTATGGAGCAAACTACGCGGAGGTCACCACGTGGAAGTAATCTTTTGGGCACAACTTTACAAATCCAAGGCGACGGGGCAACCCCAATATTCGGGATAGCACTTACATAAATATGGCACAATATAGCGCATACATATTTATATGGCGTACTCGTACCGAGGCAATATATACCCCCCGTCGTCGCAAATTTGCGCTTCCCTTTCCTTGTGCGGCAAATAAAGAGTGGTGCTTAGATTCGCGTCACGAGAAATAGGTTTTTCTTCGCCTCATCATTTATGTAACTCCAAACTTACCAGAACTATTCAAGCTCCGCTCCGCCTTTTTTATTACTTCTTGAAAACGTAAAATAAAAAAGAAATTGCACTCAGATAAAAAAAAAAAAAAAAAAATATCAACAAATTTTCTATAGATATGCATGTCAATCTAAACTTGGAGAAATGCCAGAAGTTACGAATCATGGTATATATATATAATATAGTATAACTCTGCAATTTGACCCATCTTAGTTCTGTTAAAGGGAAACCGCTTCTTCCTTTTTGTCACATCGCGTGATACTTAAACCGTTCTACATTAGGCTACACTGAACGGTGGCACAGACAGTACAGTCGAGGTAACCAGAAAAAAACAAACCGAAAAAAAAAAACAAAAAAGAAAATACAGAGACTCATATCCCTTCACCCCCGTTCCACACGCGTTAACATCTCCGCCTATTAAATTATTATTCCTTCACGTAGTTTACCTCCACACCTGATTATTGTGGGATTCACTTTAAAAATTTTCAATTTCTTTTTTTTATAAACAAAACTCCAAGATGCGTCCCCCCTTGGGTGTATTCTTCTGCTTCCTTTTTTTATCCCTCCACTCAAGGGGGGACGCGTCCAAAGTGGTCAATGACGTGGAAAATGGCCAAAATGGGAAGGGTGGTAACGGTAGTGATGGTGACGATGGCATTGAAAAGCGCCACTGCGACAATGTTTCTAAACTCAATTTAAGAGGCGACGTCTCCGCGGAAGAAGACGGTGCTGATAACGATGACGCCCACGATGGGCACGGTGATAGTAAACGTAGCCCCGCTTATGCTTTAGAAAACTCGCAGCACAGTGACTCCTTAGAGGAGCTCCTCCAAGCCGAACTTAAACAGGGTGACCTGAGCGAGGAGGCACCCGAAACAACCAAAGCAGCCGAAACAGCCGAACCAAGAACCCTCGAACTCACACATATGGCACTTCCCCAAGAAGACGATGACGAATTAGCAGCGCCATTGGAAGATGGTACAAGCAACCAAATTGAAGAGTGTAAAAATAGCCTACACGTGGAAAGTATCACCCCCAGTGGGTCGCAACCATCCGATGCGGAAGGGGAGGAAGAAAGACAAGAAGAGAAGCTCGTAGTTCATGACGAAGATGGAGGAGCGGGTTACGAAGGAGAAGATTACGACGGAGCAGACTACGCAAAGGCAACATACGCAATGGCAAACTACGCAGATGTAGAACCGGACGTAGCGCCACAAACTGACGATGAGATGACCCACACCTCCATAGATGCTTCGCCCAGTAATGCTCAACCCACAGAGGTAGGTGTAGAAGACTTCGCGGACATGACAAAAAATATCCAATCAGCACAAGATTCTCTGAAAGAACTGATCAACATAATTGATAACGATGAAGAAGCCTCCGGGGGTGTTGGTGATATAATGAAGGATATAATTTACCTGCTCCTTCAAGTGTAAAAAAGGGAAGGGAGAAGCACTTGCCCTTGTTTCAGCGATCATTCAGAATGCGAATGTGAGGATGCCACTTGTTTAAGAAAAAAGACTCCTCCGGATCAGCGTCATGGTACAGTTCCATGCCTCGACGAAGGATAATCACTCCGCCCAACGTAAACAGGAACATGTCTAAGTTACAAATCAGATTACCATAAAAAAAAAAGGCGAACTTGGGTAACTCTTTTGTGTGATACTTTAATGAGCTCATTTTTAGCTTACTAATTTATGCATTTATTTTTTGAAGGGGTACATCAATTTGACTGGAAAGGAAAAAAACACAAGTGGGGGGAATAGATTTTTCTAGGGTTAAATCTTAAATATGCAAAACGCACTTTGGGGATAACTAAACAAATGGCTTATTAACAAAATTTTGTGCTTTTTTCGCCCCTCTTTCTACGAATGAAAGGGGACCCCCGAAGCCGTGTAAACCGCAGTGACGCCTAATGACCATAATTACACAGAGCAGCAAAAAGCGCACATATATCACTACTAGGGCGATTACGTTGCGTCTGGCTAACTAGGGGCTTCACGTATCCGTATCCCTACATGTGCATAGAAAAAATAACGTACAGAGAGGAGCTTACTCCCATATGTTAGCTACCCCACCCTCCCCTTTGTGGTAAAGAAACTAAGATTTTTTCTTCCTTGTTTTTGTTTTTTTTGTATTTTTAGTTATTTTTTTTGGTTTTTTTCTGATGCCTTCACCCTTTCACTCGTTCGCTAATGGTGTCTACAATTAACCTTTTTTTGAATGTCATGATTTCTTCGTTTCTTTGTCTTTTTTCTTATCTTTTTTTTTTTTTTGGTTGTTCATTTTTTTTTAATTTTTTCTGACCCCATTTGTGCCTTTTTAATTAACCCCCACTGTCTGAATTTTCACCTATCCAGTGCAAATAAGCACACTATACTACCCTATCTGGATAATTTAATGCTGATTTTTTTTTTGTAAAATTGATGAAGGAGTGTACAATAATTATGCGTGATGCATGCATTCCATAGGAGCTGTTACATTACATAAGGAATACAGGTGTGCATCATCTCCTTGGTATTCCTAAGCAGTCGCCCTGGACATGTCAACATATCTTCATTTGCGTGATAATTAAACTGTACATAGAAAAAAAAGAAAAACAGAATTGGATTAAAATGAACAGTTTACGATTTCTCCTTTTTAAGAAAAAAAAAAAAAGAAATTCCCTTACGCATGCGTAGTTAATATTTAAGGCTGCTCAAAATCAGCAAAAAAAAAAAAAAAATAAAATAGAATGTAGCGCATATATTGCTGCAACAAATGCCTAGTTTCTGTTACATGTAGAGAGAGAGGAAAGGAAGAAAAGACGGCTAACAAATATCAGCCCATATGTGACTGTTTCTACTGACTAAATTAAGCCTCCCAGGGGAAGGAAAATACAATTGCACGTCTGTAACAGGACTACGTTTGTATAGGTATACCTCCATATTGCCATACATCTGCATAGGACCACCCGTGAGAATAGTGAAGCTTCTTAAGATTTCCCCGCACCATATTGCTGCTACCTTCCCAGCTACGATGTTTTCCATTCCTTCTTGACGGAGGACCTACGTTACCCTGCTCAGTCAGTTCGATACTTCGAATTAGGGGTTGCACACTCCACCGCCTGTGCAGTAAATCTGGCATGTACACGTGTGCAGAAGCTGCAACGCGAGTAACCTTCCCCCATCGATATGCAGCCGTCTCCACATAAACTAACCCAATTAGAAGGGCACCTTCCTTGCTAGTCATTCTTTTTAAGGGCAAAGAATGAAGTGTATTATCACGGCGGCCCTATGCATCCTATTCCTATATTTGCTTATAGGTTATGTCAATGCCAAAGATGATGAAACGACTAACCGCAAAATGAGCAGTAACGCAAGGGACATATCTTCAGGGGAAGTACCCTAACCAGATCAGAGAAATGCCTCACGAGCAGATCGAAAATACGAACATCGTGATGAAAGAGATCAGCAGGTTGAGCCAGCCAAAAAAGTGAACATCGAAGGTGTGGAAAACCAGGAGAATGAAGCAGAACAGCTGACTGACCCATCCACCCCAGAGGAGGCGGATTCCCAAATGGCGAATGCCCCGTCGGGGAGACGCAAGACAAACAAGACGAAAGGATGGTGGCAGAAGATTTGAAAGGAAAACAAAAGGACGCATCCGCATAGGAAGAAGCAGCTCTAGATGAAACAGTCGCACAGATTGATCGGGAAGAGACCAAAGAAGAAAAACCATCAGAACCGTCAGAGGACGAAGCAGCGATAGGCTCCAACGCGGAATCCGAAGCGGATAAGGACGAAACCGAACATCAAGACACGAACGACAGGGACGACACGGACGATGAACACGATGACGATGATGATGATCAGGAGGAGGAAGATAAAGCGCAAGAGGAACAAAAGAAGCCGAAAAAGCAGCCAAGGAAGAAAAAGACGCTCCCCCAAATGGCACGCAAGCTCATAAGGGGGGTTGTCAAGGTTGCCCTGATATAGCAAAACATTCTAAATGAACGAAAAAGTCCATGAAGGACTCCATGAAGCTAATCGAAGAAGACAAAGAACTTGAAAATGGAGTCAGTGACCTTACCAAAATGATGGCTCCCTTGTTTTTACAATTATAAAAGTCGGAAAAAAGAATTGAAAAGCAGGTTTTATTGTACATTGGAAATTTACTTGTAAAGTAAAAACCTTCTGCAAATTTTGCGCTGAAAAAGTTCCCTATATCTGGGATACCTGTACATCCAACATTTCTTCACGTCGAAGCGGCCAAAATTGTACAGATGGACTTTTTTGAAAATGAAACCGTTTAATGTTGCCTGTTCGGAAATGACTCCTTTTTTAATGTCCATCATTTCGGGGGGGCTGCCTAATTAGCATGCCTCCAAAGGGAGAGGGAATGTAAAAGGAATCGTGGCAAAATGGCGAAATGGCAAAACGGAAAAGCGAACAACGTAGAAATAAAAAAAAATCACACAGTGACAACAAAAAGGACGGAAAAAACAGCCATCATAACTTATCAATTCCCGGGGGAAAGACAAAAAAAGGAAAAAAAAATTCATAAACTTGTCATGAATTAAAACTTCAAAAAAGAGAAAGAGGTTTTTAGAAGAATGGACCTTCAATGGGAAAAAAAAGAAAACACACCGAAAAGTACACAGGTCACTTCATCAAACTGTTAAAGAAAATCACCACCTTCTGATAACAGCGCAGCTTTTAAAAACTTGAAATGCTCGGGTAGCCGAAGTTTCACCATAGCAACGAAGCAACAAAAGTCTTCAAAGACGAATAGTACGTCGCGTGGACAACAAACATATTCTCTCATCATCTTCGTTGTTCAAATGTACGCTCTCCTTGCCATGTAGTCACCATGTGCCGTTTTTTGTCTACCTTTTTTCACGATTTTGCAAAACATCCATTCCAGCTTCGATCACGTTCTCTTTCTGTTTTCATGTCACCCTTTACACGAAAAAGTATGGGAAAAAAAAAAAACGAACAAGAACAAACTTTTAAAACGACTCCAGGATACACAAAAAAAAAAAGGAAAAACATCTTGTAACAACATCCCGTCCTCTTTTTTTTGTTGAATTTTTTTTCTTTAGTCTAGATTTTTCTTCGCTAACCCAAATCAAATTTACGCCTTGCTCGGAATGTTAATATGCATGTCTTTACCAAGCGAGTGGGAACCCAGAGAAAGGGGGTCACGGTTGCGCGTGCGTTTGTGTTCGTGTTTTCGTGTGTATAAGTACTACGTATATTTTATTGAGCATCATATACTGCGTTCAGTTACGTGGCTTGTGTGTGTTCCGCGAGATGCTTGGCCTTTTTTTCTTTTTTTTTTATTTTCTCGTGATTTAATTTCTTTTCTTTTCCATTCGTTTGGTATCTTAAAAAAGCATTTTACCCTTTTTTTTTTTTGAAATATTTATAATTAAAAACCAACAACATTATACTAAATAAATCGTTTGGGGTAGCACAATAATGAAAAAAAGGGGAAGAAGGAAAAAAAAAAGAAAAAACATGTGAGGAAAATGAGAAATGTTACTGACTAAATGTTTCTATTAATTATATATGAGAACCGCAAGGGAAAAAATAATTAAAAAAAAGGGGAGAGAAAAACGCAACTGATTAGGTGCAGCTGGCAAAAAACGTCGTTAACAAAGCGTCATTGGCCAAACGTACCTGGCGAACTGTGGAGGGAAAAGCGCGACGGGCGAGGCGTAACCACCCAAACGCAACCCGCACAGTACAGCAACACGCGTGAATGAAGACTTGAGACTCTCATCTTACTAACGGCAGTTATGAATTCACTTTTGCATATATACTCGAAAATTGAAATTATGCTTTTGGAAAACGCCCTACTTAATAAAATGTAAACGTCTTGGTTGTTCTATAAAATGGGGGGAAGCAATTCAGAAGGAGACGTTTAAAGGGAAGGGGATCACTAGAAGTTACATGGCAACCGCTTCGGCGCATCCTTTCACGTACACATATACATGCATAATCTCACAACACAGGGTGTATATAACCCCTTCGCGTGAAACAGGTAACAGCCACGACACTGAGCCCCATCTCAGGTAACTCACAGTGTCTCCCTCCATAGAGAGGAACTTCGCTGGGGACGCTTGTCTGTTCATCGATTGGCCCGCCCGCTCCATTAGCCCAGGACCCAGGAAGGAGGGAACCGCTTAACTTGACTCCTCATCTTGGCTATTCACAGACTCCCTTCTGTTGCTATGCTCATCATTCCTCTCTTCGCTCTCGCGCGAATCCTTATCGTTATCATTAACGTTGTCATTGTCGTTGTCATTGTTGTCGTCATTTTTTTTTTCTGCCTCCTCCTTGTCCGTATTAAAAGATATAGATTTAGAAGCATGTTTCTTTTTTGAATGCTTACTAGAATTTCTAGTTTCATCACTATATTCATCATTACTATCATATTTGGATTTATAATTATCCTTTCTGTCATGTCTACTCCTACGTTCATACTTATCGTCCCCAGCACCTCCCGCCCCTCTATTCACTCTTCTACTGCTACTTCGGTAGTATTTATCATACCTTCTTTTTTCTTTATATCTCGGGCTTTCATTCCTGTAATCTCTGGATCGTCTACTCCTACTAAAACTTCGGTCGTAATCCTTATTTCGATATTTATTGTAGCTACTTTTAGGGTAATAGCTTTTTTTATCCCTATAACTTTCCATCCTTCTGTCGTAGCTGTCTCTATCCCTGAACCTTTCCCTTGATCTATCATCTCTCCTTCTTATTTTATCTCTAGAATAGGATCTGTATCTAGAATTCGATTTAGAAATGTATCTTTTTCGGATTTTATAATCTGAATATTTTCTATATGGATATGGTCCTGGTGGGATTCCTCCTCCCTTTTCCTTATATCTCATAAGTCTTGGATCTGACCTCCCCTTTTGGGCTACAAAAACTTCTATTCTATTTCCATCTATCTCCGACCCGTTCATTTCCTTTAGTGCTTGCTCGGCATCTTTGGGGTCGTAAAATTCCACAAATCCGAAACCTCTCGGTTCCTTGGTGTAGTAGTCTATCGGTAGGTACACATCTTTGATGGCTCCAAATCTTTTAAATTTTTCTCGTACCATTGATGGCGACGTGTCATACTTGAGCTTCCTGATAAGCAGGGACATGGGTTGGTTCCTCTGGTGCATGTAGGGGCCCATCTTGGGTGCGCTAGTACGTTCGTGCGTGTGTTCTTGTGTGTGTTCGAGCGTCGTCAGGGCTGGTGTGGAGTATGCCGCGTGGTATTCTTCGTGGTTTTGGATCTACTGGGGTGTGCTACTTCTGGCCTATTCTGACCAACCTTAGCCCACTTTTCTTAGTTCCGTCGACACACTTCTTCGCTACGCTTTTATTCACTGCCAACCTACTACCTTCCCTGGAAAACACTTCCCAACTGGAGTGGAATTCTCTGGAGATGTCCGCGCGATCGTTGCAACGCCTGTGGCATTTAAACAGCGTCTCGACTTTCCCGTCGAGTTAAATACGTACTACGGGGGTGCGCGATGATGACCTTGGTGACGTGTGCTTCTCTGCTATATTCTACACTGCTATGTGACATGATATGCGCTAGCACATCATGATGCACAGTTCCGTTACGCACTGAAGCATACAAAAGAGGCGCGCTCCACGGACTGCTCTCTTTACACAAACGTGTATCCCTACGTGCTATATATATGTGTGCATATATAAGGGTATATGTGTAAATATACAAAAACGTTAAATGGAGGACATGCGGAGAGTCAAACGAGGGTTAACTCGAGGGCGGATCTGCGCAGATGCGGGGTTCTGGAAAACGGGAGCCTCCTGTTGGTTTGGGCGATTCAGCTAGTTTACCTGTCCTTCTGTTGAACATAAGATGGGCTTGTCAGCTACTCCCTCGAGGCACACGTGCTCAGAGGGGCTTATGTGTGCTGTTACATATCCATACGCATGTCCGCACACGTAGGTACTTGCTTACCCAGGCGCATCGGTGCCCTATGCATATGGATAGATGTACATACGGGCATGTACATATACAAACGCATATACACATATAAACGTACCCTCCATGCCCGCGTCACAAACGCTGGTAGAACACGGAACCCACCACAAAAAATTAAAAACAGCTTTACAACTGAATTAAGAAATTAAAGGGGCGTATGCATGGAGGGTCGGTGTAAGAAAGGCTCAGAGAAGGTACACAAAACATACATATAAATAATAAATGTACATACGTATACGCATATAAATCCGCGTACCTGTGCGTATACTTCACATTTTCGCAACTTCACATATATAGATATATACACAAGTGCCTATGAACACATGGGGGATATACATACGAAAGTTCGACAAGATAAACACGCGCGGGGGGATATGTATGTACGTATATATCTGTACGTATATATATCTGTATGCATATATCTGTACGCATATATTTGTACGTGTATATATGTGATGGGGGGGCTGGGGGGCGTACTCACTCTGGGGAGAGAGATGCCTTTTTAAAATTTTAAAAAATTAAAAACTCTGCTAGTATCTACTAAACTTGTTTTTTTTTTTTTTATTTTTTTTCTTCAAACATTTCGAGATTTTTTTTATAGAGGAATAAACAGTAATTGAATAAAAAAAAAAAAAACTGAACACGCAAAAAACTAAATCGACAGGTGAAGGATTTAATTTTATGGCAAGGCGTGGGGCTTAAAAGTGAACAAAATTGTGAAGAAAAAAAAGTGAAGTTAAATTTGTAGGAGAGAAAAAGCGAATTATTACATGGGAAGTAAATGCGACATAAACGCACAAAAAACACAAAAAAACGCAAAGGGGGGAGAAACACGAAAAAAACACCGCGAAAGAGGGAAGAGAAAGAGTGAAGTGAAAGCGAAAAGTATAACGGAAGTGACGCAAACAGGAAGAGAAGCAAAGTGCAAAGAGGTGACACCGGACGCTGCAAAGCGACGCGGAGGCGGGGCCAAAGCGGGGCAAAGAAGAAACTACCTCGTTATATGCGCACAAGCATATATATATATCTATATATAGATATATTATACATATATATGTAGATTATATGTACACGCCACTATGCTACTCCAGCAACTTCTAAACACTGGCAATTACATGGTACATATGATGATGATGCTGTGGTGATGCGCGGGGGCTGCTGGCACTGTATTTTTTCTTAGCTTAATGGATAAAAGCAGAAAGAGGAGCACTTGCAGAAAGCTTAAAAAAATATTTCTCAACCCCAAAATATATGCAGAGCATATGGCAAAATGAAAATGAGAAAACATCAGAAATTTCCAACGGGGGAGGGACGTAAAAGGAGAGAAGATAGCGTCAAAAATAGCACAAAAATACAGCAAAAAAATAGCGTCAAAAATACATCAAAAATAGCTTCAAAAATAGCGCAAAAATAAAGCAAAAAATAGCGTCAAGAATAGCATAAAATAATAGGCGTAAAAAGAGAGGCGCCGCTTCTCTGTTAATAGGCGGAGGGTGTCACCTAGGGATATGTACATTGGGTGAAGCGACAATAGCCCTGCCGTTTTTTTTTTGGGGGGGGAGGAAACTCCTTTGAAATTAAATAAATATCCACTGGGGGATAGGCAAAAAATAAAAACATACAATTTTTTCCGCAGAATTTTTATTTCCTTTTTCGCAACCCTTTTGTAGATAGTAAAATAATATCATTTAGTTTGTAACCCTTAAAGTTAAAAAAAAAGAAAAAATACTCTCCCAAACGTAATTCAAATCCACACTTTTTGTGTGACTTACAGTAACTTCACTTCCTTCTCCTTTTTTTTAAATTATGTTATTTTCCCCATCACAGTTTGACATGAAAAATATATCCAACACTATTTTTCGGTCAACTTAGGGTACACTTTTGTAGACCCGACCCCCCTCTTCACCCCTTCGCCACTCGCGCGACGAGGGAATACGCCCATCGCATAAAAGTGACAAAGCGGCAGCACCAACATTAGGGGACCACCCTATTTCGCCTTGGCCATAAAAACGTTTCACCGTTAGGCTTTGTTTTTCTTCTCCCATTTTGTTTATTTTTCGCCAAAGGAATTGAAAAATAAGGGGCAACTTTTAAAAATGCCCAATTCGTCCATCTTGTGTGCTTACGCGCCTGCCTTGGTAGGTACATAAAATAGGTAGGCGTGCGTACTCGAGATTTATCCCCTTTTGTATGCAACTTTATGGTCCATCCTAGAGGGGTGAAAATGTGACCGAGATGGCAACCAAGTTGTCCTCCCTCCACACATTACCTCCCAGAATGGCTAAGTGGTATGCTTTTGTCAAGCACTGGTCAATTCGACATTCATGTAACATACCACATGCATCAACAGTGATGATCGCAAAATGAGGGAGGCTTACTGCGCGCAGGGCAAGATTAAACTTTTGCAAAAGGTCATGCTACGGACAATCATCACAAAAAGATGCGAAACGGGTTCGTCGTTACGGCTCCTTGGGGACACTATTATTATTTTTTTTTTTTTTTGTCAAACGTGTGTAAACAATTGCGTAGTGTGTAAATGCCACCTTGTTACCACACCGCCTGCATAAGCTTCACCACGGAATGGTCAAAATTTAAAATGATACCACACGCGCACACTGGGTCGTAACAAACTGATGGTTCAGAGAGAAATGCAGATTTCACATCATATTGTTTTGCTCACCCCTAGTGAATGTTGCCATGCGTGGTAGACCCTTCGGAGAAAAGCGACCATCCATGTGTGACATCGCAAAATATAGCTTCTTCTTGACAGTAGCCAAATCCAAAACATCAATTTTTGCCATTCCTTAACGGTCATTAGAAACTTGCTTAAAAAGTTGCTAACAAATGTCCCGGAAAGAGTGCCGAAGTGGAGCTCTTTTCTCCCCCTGTTCTTCAATGAGACATACACACATAACTGCATGCATACCCAAATATAAACCTTCGTACGGCGTGCGCTGCTGACAGGGTGCCCTTTCAAGCGGAACAAACCCTCGACAAGGTTGAAAGATTAAACTGTTCCTTCTATAGACTTCAACACAAGGTCGTTTATGCTTCACCCAAGGCAGAATATTTTCGAATTTTTCTTCAAAGAACTATCACCATGAGAGAAACCAAACGTGTAGTTCCATCCCTGCTATATAATGAATTTTACCGACTCTTACTTTGCCTTACTTGATCAGTGACAACGTGCATTATCGCAAACGATGTCGCAAAAAATGTAGCGCAAAATAATTGGCCCCACGTCCACGTAGAAACAATTCGAAAATTCAATTTCCTTTCACCCCCACAAATAAGGAAAAGTAAATATGTTCATTTGCGCCTTCGTTTTTTTTTCTTTTTTTCCCTCTCAGTTGCTTACTTCAAAATGACTTGTGTAACAATCCACGGAGGGTAAACTCATTTTAACACCATGGGGACATTTTACACATGCAGGCAACTTGTTTCACCTGCGTGGTTTAGCTCCGGTTAGCTGACTTGGAAAACGTCCAAACTTTCCACGAAATGGAGACAGTTTACCTGCTAGTAACCACGGTGGGAACGAAATAACCAAAGAGGCACGCAGCAGGGTGATGGTCAAAAAAAGACTCCCATAAATGGCAAGATGACCAGATTTCACCAGCGCTGAGGGTAACTCTTCATTTCGGAGAACTGTCACCTAGGGGATACCCCCAGCAACCTGCGCGCCTTAATGGGAATGGAGGACACGACGTCTTCTCTTTTTAAAAAAGCGGTTTCTTGCGTAATGAACAAAATTTCCATATTGATGATGCTAAAAAAATATATGTGTAGATGTGGAATGTACGTACAGCCTTGCTTTATCATACACAATGGTTTTTCCTTAACGGTCGTATGTTTACAAAGTGTCTTCGTTCAGGAAGGAAATACCAAATTTGCAGCACCCCGTCCTTTGCAGCCATAAGTGTGTACACACGCCTACGGTTGTACATGTGCGTACTCGTGTGTATCATTTACGTAGCCTGTTTTGCCGAAATGCGCCCCCGGGCTCGGTCAACCTGCACGTGGTCTTCTTTTTCCCCCACACCTTTGACCGTGTGCGCGACAAAAAAGATTAATGATGAACTCCGTGGAGCATTCATGCTTGGTGAAAAGAAGTTTCGCGTTATGTTGTTCCAACTGGGTAACTTTTTTGGAGGACATAATTGTGAGCATGTACCTACAAGCGCTTGGGGGAAGATCTTGGCATCCACTTTCTACGTTGTATTCTATTTTTTCTGTTTTATTTTTTTTTATTTTCCTCCTTTCGTTTTTCTTTTTTTTTTAGCAGCCCATGCGTAATTTACACTTGGCGCTGGCCTTCACTGCAAGGGTGCTACGACAGCTCACGCGATGGCTTGCCCAAATGATTATGCAGAAAAGCCACCAAAAAGGCTGCGCAAAACAGACGCGTAAAGTGCCAACCGAATTTGTATATTCCCACAGAAAATGCAACTAGCCTTTCTTTATTGACATCCAGAACAAATATTTCTCAAAAAAAAAAAAATTACCGCAGGATGCGCTCAAAGTGGCTTTCCCAATTTTTATACACACTGGAGGGGGTGTAACACAAGGCGCAAGTGCGAAGTGATTATGACACATATGCGTTTGTTTGGTTAGCTCGTTTGCCACTCTGTTGGCCATCTGCTTAGCGATCTGTTCGCCGCAGCTTATCCCCGCGCGCGGCGTGCGTATGCGTGTAAAGCACACGTGCATAAATCCACCACCATATGGCCGGAAGGAAGTGAAAAAATCATCGCATCCTGTGGCTCGTATATACACATGGCAACACGCACTTTCCATAATAGCTAAGTCACACCCAGTAGCACTTACACGCTCACACATGGGCACATTCGCACGAAATTCATGCGTAAGGTCAAATGCAAATTCACCCACACGTACATACATAAATTCCATACCCGCGTAAACACAAAACGGTAATGTTTATCACACTTGTATACCCCTCAAATGGCAATTCATTTTTTTTCTTTTTTTTTTTTGAGTATAATTTTTTTTTTTTTGCTTCATTTATAAAATGTTAAAAAGGAAAAACTAAACACCCAAAAGAAACACGCAAAGCGAACAAGCATAAACGAACAAGCAAAACGAACAATCAAAACGAATACACAAAACGAATAAGAAAACGAAATATGCCAAGGGAAATATGCTACACCAAAAAAAGAAATAACTATGCGCTCATCAATCGAGGCCAGTTAACTTTTTTTCCTTCCCCATTTTTCATTTCAAAAAAATCGCAACTTGTGAAAATTTTAAAGCGTGAGTTTCCCCTTTCCTGAAATTGCAACTTGTGAAATTTCCTATTCGTGAAAGCTTAAATTTTTGAAATTGTGAAAAATTTGAAAAATTCGAAAACTTCCTGCTTAAATTTCGTTCATAGCCTTTTCTTGATTTTCCCTTTTTGCCCCTTTCCCCCAATTGTTTCCCCTTTTTTGCCCATTCCTTCCCTCCTGTTCGTCCAAAATGATAAGCGGCATTCGCGTAAACGACAACTGCATCACCGAGTTTAACAACATGAAAATCAGGAAGACGTGTCGATGGATCATATTCGTCATAGAGAACTGCGAAATAATTATTCACTCGAAAGGTGCTGCCACCACTTTGACGGAGCTCGTGAAGTCCATTGACCAAAATGATAAAATCCAGTGCGCCTATGTTGTGTTTGATGCAGGTTAGGGAGCCGTTCCCCCACGTGGGCGATAAGTCCTTCTAAACACAATCAAGCACGCTGTTCATCAAAACTTCCCATCACGCGCGTTACCACATCCATGCCACGCCATTCCCACATTCTCACACACCATCTTATCCCATCCTTTGACCCCAAATTTTCCCCTCATGCAGTCAACAAGATTCACTTCTTCATGTACGCACGGGAATCCTCAAACTCCAGGGACAGGATGACCTACGCCTCGAGCAAACAAGCCCTACTGAAAAAAATCGAAGGAGTGAACGTGCTCACGTCAGTTATAGAAAGCGTCCAAGATGTCGCCGATATGAAGTAAATTTTTTTTTTTAAAGAAAAATTCCATTGCATCCATAGGCAGATGAACACACGCACGGGAGCACATGGATGCACTTGTCTTTTACCCAAACCAGAATGAACCATTTCGCTTTACTGCGCAACTGAAAAGAAAAAAAAATATATATGATCTTGTCCTCTGGTGTGCACGAAATTTTCATCATAAAATATTAAAATTAAAAGGAAAAATTAACCAAGAGGAAATGTCCCTTAGAGTTAGTCCTCATGAATCCGAGCCCATGACATAAGTCAGTTACCCAGTGGGGTATGGCTATAGGGCCAAGGGGAATGCAAAAGCATTTAACGTGTGCACGCATATACATGCGTATGCGCGTAGCCCCTTGCTCGTATACATTCGTAATTTATTGTCCCCTGCTGGGGAGAAAAAGAGTAGCTGGGCGGGGCGCCACGTCAGATGAATCCCTCCATCGCACGGGCGTAAGCGCGGACACGCCTTCAGCGCCAAGCGCAACTTCAAACGCACCACCAGACACACCATTTTTAATGCGCAAATAAACTGGAACGAAAACCCCATCCTCGCTTCCCCTGTGCATTTAGTTGTAAATGCACACGTGACATTGGCAGCAGGGCATATGCACATGTGTTGTGTGCATTTGTGTATATATTTTTATATGTGCTAGCGCCCATGCTCGCCCGCGGAAACGTTGTTGCCAGGAGTCAAGTGCCACCAGCGAACTGTTTTTTTTTTTTTTTTTTTTTTTTTTTTTTTTTTTTTTTTGCCTATGTATGTGCATGTGTCTACCAAAGGTGTTTCTTCTCGCCTTCTTTTGCATGTTTTTTTATTTTCTCCTCTGCAATTTAAACACAATTATAGAAGATAATGTAAACCCGTGTTTCTCTCCTTTTAAAATTTTCATAGATGTTAAAATGAAAGAATGTGAAAGTGGCAAATTTTCCTCCGAAGTGAATTTCGCTCGTGAGGGAGTGAAAAATTGGGATGGCCCAAGATGGGGCAGAATCGGCTACCCCCCTCCCCCCACACGCTTCTTCCCTCTCGCCTATTGATTTTGCTCGTGCGTCTTCCATTCACAAAATGGTCATACAAAATTGCTCACTCAAAAGGGGGAAAATTCCCCCACGCCATTAATGACAACGGTAGCGTAAAAATGTTCAAAATTGCGTTTGCAAATTTTAGCCATGGGAGGAAACGGAAAAAAAAAAAAAAAATCAAAGTGAAGGACAAAGACTAGGGCAAAGTTAACATCCGGGTAGCGATGCGCAAACCAGGATGGACTCAAAAAAGGCAAGTCGCCAAATTAGCTAAACAAAAAAATAATAGTAGCTAGACGGGCCCTACATCCCACCTAACCTACAACGAACTCAACTTCACCTTGGCACTGCTGTCCTCTTTCAAGTCGAACTCCTTAAAAAAGTCATCTATGTCAAGGTCGATTTTTTGGGCCGCTTTCTGGGCCGTTCCTTTGGCGGACTCCTCCAAATAGAAGTTGCCGTCAAAAAGGCTGTCCTCTTGGTTGGTTTCACCTGACCTGCTCATACTTACCAACTCGCAGTTGTAATAGCTACCCTGATTTCCCTGTTCGTAGTGGCCACTCCTGTCTCCTTGGCCAGGCCTATCGCCACCACCTTCCCACCCCCTTCTGTCGTGGTAATTTTTCATTTCCTCCTCAAAAATGAAATTGCCTCTTTGGTCGTAATCCTGCTGGAACGCGGCCAAGTGCCTCTCCCCGCTGTTATACACCCCCGTTTGGGAATTCACATTAAGGTGAGTTCTACTTCCTACCGAGCCGAGTGCGCCTCCGACGGGGGGCACGTCATAAACCAAGGTGCTAAGTGGATCGCTATCCTTCTCCCCCGTTTGGACAACTGTCCCGGAGAAGTCACTCACACTGGGACCTCCCTCCTGGGTGGCTCGCGACCCGCTTCCCGCATCCAGTTCCCCCTTCGCGCTGATAATTCCCTTTATCTTATTTATAAAAGTGTAACCTTTTAAGAAGTCCACTGGAGAAGTGGAAGTAGCATCCCCACTTGACGTGCCACTGGGTATCGGTGGACTGCTACCGCTGCCACGACTGCTACCACAAGTGCTACCCCCCAGCAAATCTCCCCTGAGCTGCGCACACACGGAGTCCATCGCGTCAAACGCTGCGAGGCGAACCTCCGATGAATCATCAATGAGGGACCTAACCAGGAGCGGCAAAATATTCGAAGCGTACTTCTTCGCACTGAATTGGTCATATGTAAATTTAACAGCCTGAATAGTGGCTAACCTAGTCTGAACAAATGACTCCTGCAATCCAACCTTGTAGACGTTTTCAAGTATATTCTCCTTATCGTCCAGAATATATTTTGCAATTTTTGCCACACAAATTATCGTATTTGTCCTGACGCAAAAATCAGAATCTCTCAAATTATCCAACAAGGCCATCAAAGAAGACGACTTAAAATTTGACTTCAATTTTGGAAACACATAAATGAAATTTTTTATACTCTCATTTTTTATGGACGTGTTATTATCCAAGAATCCATAGCGGTAGGAATTATATATTTCGTTCATGTGGTTACTGGTGAGGTGTTTCTCTATGTGATGAAAATTTTCCAGCAAAACGAACCTGATTGATCTATCCTTTATGGAAAAATATTTGGACACAGTTGGAAATATCATTTTGTCAAATTGCTCTGTTGGTAGTTCTCTCGAAATAGTTAAGACTATCTTCAGACAGGTCACCCTACTCTCAGACACTTCAACATTCTGGACAAGTTCAGGTAAAATTTTCTCCGTTTTTACACTTGATGAGATATTCTCTAGCTTGCTAAACAGGTTATCAAGAAACTGTACCTTTTCGCTCTTCGATTTCATATGTATCTGTGTCAGGAACAGCATTGTACTTATGGTGCTGTCTGTTCTCAGGCTATGATCATCCAAAATGGTGAAAAAGTTTATTTCTTTTTTACTATACTTCAGTAAGTTTCTATAGAATGGCAATAATCTCTTCGGTATGCATTCCTGTGCGGTCCTATGAAGATCTACTTGGAACACATATCTGGTTGATAATCCCTCGTGTGCATCCTCCCCATTCAACATTGGCGTTTTTAAATAATATCCTCTCTCTGCTGCAACGGTGCCACTGCCATGGGGACTACTCCTCCTAATGGATGGAACACCTGGGTCAGCATCTCCAAAATGGCTTCTTCGTTCGAGGTAACTTTTGTACGACCAAGCCATTAGGAACGCCAATCCGTGAGCATCTACCCATGTGGCATGAACTCCATTTGGAATTGGAACTGCATAGCCATAAGTACAAACTATATGATCCTTTAGGTCATTCAAAATGTGATGGATACTTTCACCTTTCTCGTGAATACAATCAAAAAGGGACAATTTCCACCTCCCTCTTTCATTTACAAACACGCTTAAAGGATTCACCAAACAGTGAACATAATTACACATGCTGACAAAGTACACTGCGCTAAATATTTCATATAACCCCCATAATGGGTCACTCCTTACCCCCTCAATGTGTAGCGGGACACATTTTTCTGTCACTATGTAGATCCTCTTATCACTCTCGTATGTATATAGGACTTTTAAAATATTTGGATGAATTAATTTTTTGGAAAAAGCCAAATGGTTACTTGTGTATCGTTTCTCCCTGCTTCCTTCCTTCCCTTTCTTATCATATATAAATATACATACCCCTTCATTATTTTTGTTTACTCCTTCGTACATTTCGTAGTAGTAGCCCCCGTTTTGTGGACTCCCGCACTCTAACCTTTTCCCTACCACGAAGTTGAAGTTGGCTGGCAGGTCGCCGAACAGCTTTCCTACGAAGTACTGCAGCATTGTCTTCACTGGCTAGTTCTGCTGTGCGGAAAGGCAACGGGAAGGGGGGAGCGAGGAAAAAGGGGGTTAACCTCATTACTTCTCAATCCTTCCTGGTTACTTCTCATTCCCTCCTGGTTCCTGACCAGCCTTGACCTTCACGAAGCGAAGAGCAGGTGGACAATTCGGTCGGGTGGAAGTCCTACCCAGGTGGACCTCCCCCCACACCGAAGGCCTTTCCCCACTTACGCGTTTCCCAAATGGTTTTAAACTTATACAAAGGCATAAGCTGACAACCAGGCCACAGGGAAGTTGCTGAATACTCGCGTGCAACGAAAGAGCAGCCTAGCCCATTTGCGAGGATAAGGTGTGGAAATCCTCCCAGCTCAGCTCGCGCAACACTTCTATATATAGCGTTACATACGAGAAAGATTCAACCAAATCGTCCAATCAAACGTCCAATCAAACGTCCAATCAATCGTCCAAGCAATCGTCCAATCAGTCGTCCAATCAATGGTTCAATCGTTCAGTCCCCCCCTCCAATGAACCATTCACCACTTAGTCATTTTAAGTGGGGAAAGGCTAATCGGGAACGGGGGCCTAACCGCACAAAACTGCGGAAAAGTGTCCATCTAAAATGTCCAACCAGTGCCACGCAAAGGTGACCAAAGATGACGAAAGTGTCGTACCTCGCGAGCATGCCGCGCGCCTGCCACAAAATTTCCAACTCCTCTTTGCCAATAGCGGCACAATCGCATGGTGCGAGGAAAAAAATGAGTCACTCGAAAAATTAACGGTCAATATGTACACCCATTTTATGCTGCTTCCTTTTCGGTTGCCATTTTTGAGAGTACCCCATCTAACTAGGTAAAATCTCCTTCTGCTCAAAAAAGAAGTTCCTTACGTTTCCCCACTTGAAGCACCCCCTCCCTTTTCATGGGCTAACTTTTTGCAAATATGTGTGGCGCAGTTCCCCCCATCCGCATGTACGGTTATGTGTATACTTGCCCCAGAGAGCTCATCATTTGGGTATACGATTTCTTCCCGATGCGGAAGCAAAAAGGGACAGACCACGACGTGGAGGAGGAAACAATTGTTAAGCCGACACTCGATCGCCCAAACTTGGCGTCTTAAATGAGTTAACAACATGATGACCATTTTTATGGCACACCCAATTCAGCTGCCAAAATGGTCAGGCAAAAATATGCCGAGCATATGCAAGTAGCCACCACTTTTTCTGTCCTGAATCGGCACATCATTTTTAATTCTGATCAATATGACCCAAACTATGTGAGGAAGAAAAAAAAGAAGAAAAAAATGTATCCCCTGTTTGGGTTTATTTACACCGATAAAAGATCCAACCGTCACAACCAACCAACCTCGACCAGTGCGTCCGCCCCCAACCTAAGTACACATCCTCTTGTCCTATTTGGCGACGTGGAAACATATCCTTGGCGGATAAGCCGATGTAATAGTATGGCGTACCTTTGGCATTTCCTCGGGTGTACCTCCTCGAAAGGTCCCTATTTGCGAACTGGGAAAAGGAACCCGGGAAAAGAAAAGACACACGGTTATTCACGAGCATGCGTGGAAGCACGCCACCGCGCAGGCTGCTCGAACAAGCTAATACATCTCCCTTGGGGGGTCTATCCAGGAAAAAAAAATTACACACAGATTTGGAGGGAACAAACTGGAGAGGAAAAATAATGTCAAGTGGTAAATGTGCACACCAACCCCCCATATGCTCGGTTAATTTGAAATGTGACAAAAAAAAAAAAAAAAGAAAAAGAAAACTTCAAATAAAGCCATCAAATGTATGTTGCATAGAAAGGGCCATTCGACGTGTCAACTCCTGCAGAAGGTTCAACCCGGCGTGCCTCCCGCTGCCTACCACATGCTCGTGCTGACAAGGGCTAAGAAAAAATGTAGAAAAAAATTTCGGGGCTCAAAAAATTTAAAACTTGCCTAAGCACATGTGTCTTCGTTAAACATTCCTCAGGAGGTAGAGGAAAAAAAACGGAGAAAGAATTACAAAGTGGTGTGGTGGAAATCCTACCCAGCTTGGGGCACCCACATGCTGCACATCACCAAAGAGAGGGAAGAGAGGAGGAGATGAACGGGTAAGCCCTACTTCAGCTGTGCAATGTACTTGTGTTTCCTGAAGTACGCCTGAGCTAGCTGCAAATGCTTTATGTTTTCATCCACGATTGTCTTCTTCTTAATTTTTGTAATCAATGCGCTCGTAATGTTGCACAGGTTTCTGTAGCTCTTTAGGTTGTTGTAAATTATTTCTCGAATAGTGTGCATGGCTTCCTTTTTTAAGAAGACCATGGTATTTCCGATCTGTGCGTGGAATGATAAAAGCGATGCGATGGGGTAGAAATGGTAAGAGCGAGGTGATGGGGTGGGAATGGTAAGAGCGATGCGGTTCGGCAGATTGCCGTCGACCCCGCCTCCAACCCCCTTCTGCAAGTATCAATGTTTGCCTTTCCGCAAAAACGACTCAATTTCTGTCCAATATTCCCACATGGACTCCTCACCTTGTATGAATCGTCGCCGAAGTTCTGCCGAAGCATCTTGGACACCTTGCTCTTGTCGTCCAAGGCATTGTCATTCGAAGTGGGCAAATCCAAGTATTGATAATAGCTAAGGAAAGAAGCAAAGGTGTACTTGTACTGAAAGAAATATTTTATATTTAAAGTTTCAACAATAGACAAGGAAAATAGCTGAGGAAAAACTTTCCTCTGATTGAAATTATTCTTCTCTTTATTTTCGTTTGGCTTAATGCATTTTATAAAATATATATTTGTGCTTTTCAAATAGGAGCTGATTTTTTTAAGGTTTTCCAAATATTTAAATGTGATTAAGTTTTTTCTTCCCAAGGAATCCGTCACTTCTACGTCTTCGTACATGCTTCTGACCAGGTTGTTCTTGGAGACCTCCAAAAGGGAAGAAAAAG
Source organism: Plasmodium inui San Antonio 1 (assembly GCF_000524495.1). Lineage (NCBI taxonomy): Eukaryota > Apicomplexa > Aconoidasida > Haemosporida > Plasmodiidae > Plasmodium > Plasmodium inui. Next base: position 106,121 of record NW_008481838.1, read on the forward strand.
TGGGAGATAAATGGGCACCATTATCATGTCGTAACGTCACATGCTATTGGAAATAAAATGGGGTCATTATTCAGCATGCAACTTGCGCTTTGTTCATATATTAGTGGAGAAATCGGTGCCGTCCAATTGGCCGCGCTGCGAAAAAGGCCCACCTTCAGCATCCGCAGGATGTTGGGAGACAAAATATCTCTATTCTTCGAAATGAAGTTCGAAACGCTGTAGGTAACGTCGCTAACGGTGTGCTTAATGACGAAGCTGCCGTTCATGTCCCTTTTGCAGGTGACGTACTGCGGGTGCTTGGCGAACTTGTTCGCGTAAACTCCCACGATGGACTGAGGGGAGAAAGGGGAAGGGATAAACGCAGCGAAAAATTGAAAGGGGTAGACGCGGCGAAAAAGTGAAATTGGTAAACAAAATGATAAAGGGAACAATACTGCAAATCAGTTGTGGAAGACACCGAACAGGGGCACCAAATGTAAACGTGCCCCCTTTCACACACGCACATTCGCACACTTGCTCGCGGCCCACCTCGTCCTTCTTTCCCGGGGCCAGGCAAGAGTCCTCCAAAATGGATATCACGCTCGTCTTCCCTCGAAGCAAGTCGATGATGCTTTCGTTTGTCGTGTACTTCACAGACTCAGCGATGATGCCCTCGCTCTTGTAAAGGTTAGACTCCTTCTCGTACACCACGTAGAGGTATATGTTGTGAATCTCCTCATTCGCTATATTAATGAGTAGCTGCTCCAGAGAATTTTTGAGAAAAATTTCGAACCCGAAAATGTCAAGTATACCTATATACCTATCCAACTCCTTGTTGTTGTTTAGAAACTCATTTATCTTCTTCGTGATATGCTCAAATATTTTATTGTATATGTCCTTCGAAATGGATCGGCAAATGGATAGGGACTCTTCAACAGATAGCGGGATTTCTATCCTCTGGTTCGCTATGTTCTTTTCTGTGAATGTTAAGCTGTTGCTCAAGCTGACGTCGTCGATGCCTAACAAGTCACTTGTCTCCTGAACAATTTTTAAATTTTCCTCATTCAGCTCGCTGCAATTTGTTTTCCCGCCCTTCTCAATTTCGTCAAATTCAATATTTCCTAATAGCATTATTCCTACGAACCATGGAAAAAGGGGAACCACCCCCAAAAAAAATAAAATAAAATAAAATAAAAAAAGGAAACACACAAAAAAAAGCTGGTTACATGTGCAGATCTACAATTTGCACACATGAACACGTCCATCAGATCGAAGCGGGTGGAGACATTACACAGTTGCACATTTCTACCTGATAGGGTGCGGAACAGATCATCCTTCAAAGTAGACATATTCATTTTTTCCATGGAAGTTATTAAATTCTCAAAATCTTTAGCGTCATCAATTTCTGTGGAGGTAAGTTGTGGTAGGCGGCAAATGGGGTAACAACCATAAGGACAAACTACAAAGCTGAGTTGTTGGTCACCACCGTTATGACCATACATTTTCGTTACTGTTTATACCCTCTTTTGCTATCCTCTTTTTTTTTCTCCCTTTTTGCACCCACCCGGTATGGTAATGCACTTGTTAGAAATGTACTTGTACTCCGATTCTGATTTAATGTTGTACTTTTTCTTCATCTCCGTACTCATTCCATGGAGGATTTCGTAAAAAATGTGGTAGCATCTTTCCTCTTGCTCCTTAACAAGTTGAGAAGGTGGAAAGATATAATCATTCAAACGAGTGTAGAAAGGGAGTAACCAAATGGATGTCAAACAAATCGCACAGCTTCAGAAATGCCCTTCACCAGATCATCCAGCTTTCTGATCGCTCTGCGGCCTTTCTCCCCTCAAAAAAAAAAAAAAAGGACTTACCTGTGACACGACTCTTATCTTTTCCAAGAGAAAAATTTCAATGCAAGAAGAGACAATGTTCTGGTTTTCGTCCAACTGAATTTTAATGTACTTTCCGTACCTGCTGGAATTGTTATTCTTTATAGTTTTGGCGTTTCCGAAGGCCTACAGGTGAGCAGTAAATGGACGGGAGGGGAAAATAAAAAGGACGCGTTGCACTTAACATGTGCATGTTCTTAAGGGTTCAAGGACGTTGCCGCGTCCGCTACCGCAGTTGTCACATCGGTATTGCTCCCCAGTGGGACCACACATTTGTCCACACTTGCGTCAAACTGGGAGCCACTGGGGAGGAGAGAAAAAACACACAATGCTGATGATGGCACCAAGTTGTAACTCCGCTTTGGTCAGATCGTGGGTAAAGGAGTGCACACATCGAAAAATATATGGACATACGCACGAGCTCCCACTCACAACCGAGCCAGCACCTCTAGTATAAAGTTGGAGTCCCACAACGCTTTCGAAATGCTGTTGTCCTCCTTGATCCCAGACAGGTAAAACTTAATAACCAGCTTGGAGGCCTCCGTTTTACCAGACCCACTTTCCCCGCTTATAATAATGGACTGACAATTTTTAGTATTTATAAAATCCAGCATTGCATCCTTCGCATACGTGTAGACATGCGGAGGGAGTTCGTCCGAATTCTTAGTTTTGTAATCATCCATATTGACATCAATTATTTGGTATGGGTTTATCGAAATTAACATTGGCTCGGCTATGGTGTAGATAAAATTCTGTTCATACCTCATGGCCAGGGTGTTTAAAATTTCGGCCGAATTTTGATGCACCATGTCGTTTAGCCTGTGACTGTTTACATTCACCATATTATTACAATTAAACAAGTGCTCTCTTTTCACTACATACTCGCTGTTCGTCTCTGGGCAGATTTCCTTCACTCTATAATTGTCTCCATCGACGCTAAGAACTAAGCATTTAAAAAAAACAACATCGGGGTAACGGTCCACATTTGGACTTTTATATGTCCACACATAAAACTTTTCGATTTCATCTTCACTTTTATTCACGAATTCGCTATTAATCCTGAAGTAGGTACTTAGTTCGCTAGCTTTATTCATCGTGTTGTAAGTTCAAATTGTCGACTTCTACTTGTGTAGTTTTTCCTTTTTCGTATCTATTTTTTTTTTTTTTTTTTTTGTTACTTCATCATATAAAGTGTGTGGAAGTAGGTACATGCCAGTCGAGCATGCTACTGATTTTTATTTTATCTAAAATTTAAGGTAAATAATGTGGACGAGCTCGAAGAAGTGCATCTTTTTTTGGGCATTTTAAAAAAAAAGTTTCTTAAAAGTCTTAAACCGCATAGTGTGCCATCCTCCCATGCATGCAGTTTCTCCGTTCTGTTGCCTTCTTACTCGCACGTAATTTCGTGGCACCTGCTCCTCATACGACACATATATGTATGTAATGCGTTTATAGTGGCTCAATATTTTTTTCTTTCCAAAATTACACAATAATGTTAAAAAAAATGAGTTTCAAAAAAAAAACGGCGCTACATATATTTTGCAGAAAAGAAGAAAAAAAAATGAAAGAACAGGCGCCATTTGTGTTGTAAAAAAAAAAAAAACCTCAATTTTCTCTTCTACCTTTTTGTGTGCACATTTTTTTCTTTCTCTTTATTCTGAACAAGCTGTTCATACAAAAAAAAAAAAAAAGAAGAAGTTTTCACCAAGTGAAATAAACAGTTCTGTTTATGCGTTTATTTAACTATTGGGGAGCATAAATTGGGAGAGTAAAAATTGTGCCCACTTCGTACATATTTACTCCTATACTGGAATGATGCAAAACGGAAAGAAAACTACGCTATAGACCACCCGAAGATGCCAAAATATTACACTTAATTGGTGCTAGCCAGCGAGGTTCTTTTTTTCTTTTCTCTTTTTTTTTTTCCTTGAGGAAAACCATTTTGCCTATCTATTCAGCCTGACCATTCGAAAATATTTTCCTCATATTTTTAAGTTAAATTCGTGGCTACGAAATGTGCTAAAGAAGAGGCCAACTGGTAACTTTAATTCCTTTTACGCGTTAATAAAAAAAAAAGAATTTTTTAATTTAAAATAAAATGGCAAGGTTGTGAAGTTATGCAGCGATGAAGTGCTCACGTGATGAAATCCTGAAGCGACGAAGCAACGAAGTGGTAACGCGATGGAGCGATACGCCGCGGCGAGCCAAGACGGGAACGGATTCCCGCGCCCATACAAACGTAGGCGTTACACACATGTTGAGTCGTACATTTTCAAATTCTGTTATGCCTGACTCTTGGTTTAATTCACCTTCACCAGTTTACCCCATTCACTCGTTCACTTCGCATTCGTTAAGTAATCCCTTGTAGGTGTCAACCATGACGTGTTGAACGATTGTGTACATTTTCTCCTTGGAGTCCTCATCTTCGTTTCTCTTCCTTTCTATTTTTACTCGAACCCTCTTGGGGGGGTTCCTGATGCCCTTGGACCATATGAACTTGTTGAGTTTAACGTCCAAACGTACGTCCTGCAATAATTGAAGGGGGGCAACATGGCAAGCCATTCGTGGAAGCATACACATTTAACGCATATGTATACATATTCGTGTACAGCCGTAACTGAATGTACGTATAAACCCGCGTTGGCACATTTGCAGGCAAAGCTTCACACACGTTTCCAACGAAGTAACAATATAAGGGAAAAGGCAAAGGCGCCCAATCAAGGCGGCGACGCATGCGTACCTTTGTGTGCATGAGCTTTCCTGCGATGTTCCTTATTTCCTTGATGGCTCTTGGAGCCTTTCTTTTGTAGCACACATCATGCGTCAACTTGCTAAGATTTATGGTGATGACTTTCGTCACTGGTTTAAGCGTTTTCTTCTGCTTCTTGACAGCTGCGCGGAGGGGGTAAAAAATAAAGGGCATCGATATTACGTTATATTATACTGTACTATGTGCGGGGTTAATTCTGTTGCTTTTCACTCATGCAACACTCATTTCGAGAAACTGTGCTTCCGTCCCCTGGGAGTCGCTCAGTTGTGCTTTGCTTCCTGGCGATTTTCTTTCAATGCTAGGAAGCCCCTCTTATTTTTTGAAGCACTTCGCTTCGGAGAAGGAAGCACATATTTCTTTTCTGCCTTTCTGCGCTTGTGCCTTCCTGCGTCTATGCCTTTCTGTGTTTGTGCTTTTCTTTTTTTCCCCCTCATTTTAGTATTCCAGCAAAGGCCTCCTCCATTTCAGCACAAACGCGCAATAAAATATACGTGCTGGCTCGTACAATGCGCCTTCCTCTTTTCAATACCTTTCGCCATTTTTATCTTCCGTGGGGGATCGCAAAACAGGGATGCTGGAATTTATCAAAAGAAAATCCACACGACGGTTGAAATGTGGCTTCTTTTAAGCGAAATTTATAAAAAATTCCCTTCGTTTTTATGCTAAAAAAATGTTGCTCCTCAAGCGGTATGAACTACTACAAAATAGCATTCCGATTTGTTTCTTTTGTTCTGACTTAATTTTTTTTTTTTTTAAGTTGCTATTTTTTTAAAGTTACTATTTTTTTAAAGTTGCTATTTTTTGAAGTTGCTGTTTTTTCAAATTGCTCCTTTCTTTTCTCCCCAATAAGTATGTTTATATAAGTAGGTACAATATATGCAGCACATACGTTCACTCTTTTTTGAGATCCGTATGCGTGCATACGCGGATTTCCCACCTCTGCGTCACCTGGCGCGATGGTATTCGGAATTCGATGCGCACGGTAGATATAACTTCGAGGGGGGTTTCATATTGCATCATATATAGGTCGAGTTTTTTTTTTTTTTTCCACCATTGGGGCTTCGCAATTATATATAATGGCACAGCGTGCGCGTTTGTCATGCGAAGAGGGCGTTGCCGTGAGGGATGTATGCAGCAGAAAAAGGGGAAAAAAAATGCACCCTTTTTTTCCTCCCCCAAAAACGTATAAGAGGATAATCCATTCTGGTGTTGTATTTGGTTTGCTCATTTTAGACTTTTATACATCTTTTCCGCTATTGTTCGTGCTCTCTTAAAAATGAGCATTTCCTTTTCCCAGATGTGAAGGAAAAACGCCTCCGCTTTTTTCTTCCCCGTTTCGTAAAATGTCAAGGGGCCCGAGGGGGGTTTTTCCTGCCCGGGGCAAAAATTATCAACGGGATACGCCCACACCGATTGCCATTTATTTTTTTTCTTTCCCCTAAACATACCATTTTTCCTTCATTTTGCTATTCACGCGAAGCGCTTTGCGTTCACATTTGGAAGGAGGCACAAGCAAATTGAGTTGGCGAAGATTAGCTAATTTTTACCCCTTCGAAAAGGCAAAAAAATTTCTCCCCTTTAAGAATTGCACAAAATAAGTAAACTGGTCCATCATTTTTTACCATTTTTAAAGGGCAATTGTTCTATGTGTACTCCTTTTAAATGCAGAAAAGGGGTGCAGTTTTCGCCACATGAAAAAAATGTGAACGTGTAGGGAGACAACCAACTGTTGCGCCATTGTGGAGTAGCGTAATTGAGAACATCCCGCAGGGCATCGCAGAAGGGGAGACTACCCAAGGGTGTACGTCTTCATAGTTCGTTCCTTCACAAAATGGGGAAAAAAAAGGGCGGTGAAGCACACCGTCTTTTATCACACCCAATCCCTTTGGGAAGCAAATAAACCGCGGAACGTGAAATTCGTAGTAGACGTGGTGTTAACATGAACCTGTTGGGGATGACACCCCGAAGGTATAAATGTGTATATATGCGCATAGGAAAATGCAATTGGATGTACATAAAAAAAAAAAAAATTCTTTATCCTTCGACAGCTTCTTCCGTCCTCCCTTTTTTTCCTTCCAACTCACCGCAAACGGAACCCCTTCCCCCCGGCTCGCCCACTAGAGATACTTACCCAAAAAATTAAAAACGGAAATGCATTTCCCAATAAAGTTGTACGAGCAAATGTCAATGAAGTCCTGTCCAGGGGGAGGATACTTCTTATAATCATACCGATAAATCAGGGAAGAATTCTTAACCCACAAATTGTTTGACAACCCCCTATGCAAAATCTTGGAGTCATAAATGATGACGTCTTGTGGATTTACATCGGGAATGAAGGAAGACCCTGTTTGGTAATATATCTGTAAAAATCTCTTAAAATTGTGAATTTTTTCCTTCCTTTTTTTTTTCATTTTTATGGACGTAAATAAATGTGTTCCGAGAAAAAATTCAAAGTTCCCTGACTCCTCGTTTATCTTATGCAGCGGCAAAATAACGCTTACCCCACTTAACCCATTGTCGACATGGTGTGACTGAATTTCGCTCAAAGGTTCGTTGTTCACCAATTGCAATTCGGATAAAAATATTTTCTCATTCCTCTCACTCGATACATTTACACTTTTAAAATCATCCATTTTTAAAATTGCATTTTTTTCCATCAAATCGTACACATTTTGGTACCCCCCAATTGGTAAGTAGGCATAAATGATGTTCATCCAGTACTGCTGCAAATTTGTGAAGAGGTCACTCACTTTGCTGTTTCGTAGTATGCAGTACTGCCTTCCCCGTGTGGGTCGTATGCAGAAGATGTTATTATCCCTATCCATGAGAAGGGGCGATACGTTACTTTCTTTTTTGTCGAGAAATAAGTCTTTTTTTATTTTCTCTATGTCTACTTTAGTGAGGAAGTTTTTCAAAACGACTACTCCGTAGGTTGCCAGGCTGGCCTGTATTTCTTTCACCGTGTCGATGTTCAGGACGTATTTGGCAGGTTCGACGACCGGCTCCTCTTGCACAGCAGCGTTTGTCACGCTTACCGTTGCTTCTGCGCCAGCCTCACCTAACCCCAAGTAGCTGCTTAGCTCCAAGCCTAGATCCTTTCCCACATTTTCACTGCAGTGCCTGTACGACCGCTTCCTCCTCACAAAGTCGAAAAAGTTGTTTCTCTTGTAATTAACTAGCAGGTAAATGTACGCATAGATATATAGCTCATCGATCAGGGTGTCTACAAAATCGTCGATCGATTTAACCTTAACCCTGTTACGCTCAAAAATGAATTCCTTTAAGTGCGCCCAATTGAGGTTCTCCAGAAAGGATTGCACTGGGGGGGAAGAATCCGCCTCTTCCCCTTCGTGATCCGTCACTGCACACTGGACCTCCATAAATTTTATCACATCCTCCACTATTGCTTCTACATGTTTGTTTGCTTCCACTTTTTTTTTATTCCCATCTTCGATTAACTTTCTTAAATCGTCTTTTTTCCCTTCAAAGAGGTTATTCAAATATTGCAAGTGGTAGTCCACAGGGTAGTAATTATTTGCTGCCCCTGAAATTGCGACAAGGGGCAAGTTGAAATTTGCGCATACCTTTTCGATTCGAGTGGCATATTTCTTTTTATCGATAAATTCAAAGTTCTTCTCCGTCAGGTGGAAGTAGATCTTCTGCTCCACATGTTTGTACTTTTCCTTTTTCCGTTTAATGTACTCATTGCAAACTCCTGCGAGGGGGGAGTAGCAAAATGGGCAGCCGCGCAATGGGCAGTCGCGAGAGCGATGTCTTAACCGACTGCGTGCGCCTCGGGGAGGCTAAAACGGATGAGCTGTAATGCCCATCGATTCCATCGCTCATTCGACACATCGGCGACGCCCACACCCGAGCCTTTCGCGCGAGAGACAGGCACTCTTCCTTCCCTTACCCACGTTGAGCGACACAAACGAGAGGGCGTAAAGCAGGTACTTGTACTCAAACTTGGAGCGAAAGGGTTCCCCGCGTTTAATCATTCTAGTAAACAAATCGACTAATCAGGTCCCACCTAGTTTCACAAACAAAGATAGAAACATACAAACACGCACATGCTTACGTATCCGCATCTATGTGTTTAATCATACCGCTTGGCACTCCAAGTTTTTTTTTTTTTTTTTCCACAAGTGCATGCGACAGAATGGGGTAATATGCCTTCTGGTTCTTTCCCCGAACGATGCATCTATATGTTGTTTGATTTTCGGAGGGGGGCGGGTCGTCTTCCAGTTCGTGTTCGCCTTGTTTAGCTTGTGGGAAAAAAACGGTTGCTCCAAATGCATGTGTTGACGCTATGGCGAATTTTCCTCAGGAACCCCCTCCATTGGGGGACATTAGCAGGGAGCGCCAAACGAGGCGACAAACAAAGCGACAAAGGAGTGTATCTTAAAAAGTCCCCTCGAAGGCACACTTTGAAGGCACCGCCGGGCCCACCTCAGAGAAGCACATCTCTAACAGGCTCGATTTTATTCGTCGCGGCGTGGGTGGCTCCCCCGTGGCAGCACTATACAAAATTCGAGAACTTCCCTGGCACAATTTCGACGCGACAAAAGGAATACCAACCTGGCAAGGGCCCGTGGCCAGGTGTCAAAATAAGAAAAAGAAGAATAGTCCAAACTGAGTAGGCCAAACCAAACTGGCCCAGTAAAACAACCCAGCAAAGCGGATGTAAAATTCCCCGCACGCGAAATACCCACCACGTTTCTCGCGGCCTGCCTGCTCAGAACCGCAAAGCGAATGGGCAGAAAAAACAGCCCAGAAACGGTACGCGGTGCTTTTTTCCGAGCCTGCACTGGGCCCAAGGCTTATCCGAATGCACAGAGGAGTTTCCCCGCTACTCGGTTGATCTCACCCGATCGGAGAATGCCCACACAACTCTCCTCAAACGCCAGAAGGCCTTTTTTTCACGCAAACTTCCTCACGTGCACTCCACCTCTGTATAAGTGATTAATTCAGAGAGTAAAGTGCCAACAAGCCAGTTGACGTTTTTCCTTCGTAGGCACATTTCTTACACGTAGGGAGAAAGCCCCTACTTTCTGCAATATCTCCCGTGCAACTTTCCCCCTACCTGCGCAAAAGGGAAAAGGTAGCACGAAGATCTGTACGTAGCTACCAAAGAGCATGTTTATGTAAATCCCGTGAGTTCCCATCTGAGGAGTGTACCTTTCCGGGTTCATGTTTGGATTTATTTTTACGTTTACTTTTACCTTTTATTTATTTTTTTATTTTTGCCGCTAACTCTTGTAACCTTGCCAATTAACGCGCAGTTGCAAAAAGGGGGTCATTTTTTTATGGTGAAGATACTCAAATGTATTTTACACCAACCCACAGATGCACAACCGTTTTGCGCAGTTTGGCTCCTGTGTGGTGCGAGGCGAGAGGTTGCTCTTAACCCCTACTCATTTCACGAGGCAGAGTGACCAACGCGATTATGTCGCTTCGTAGCAGTGTAGGAAAAGGGAACCCATTTGTATTTACCCTAGAAGGCAACTCCTTGACACCTTCCAACCAGCACAGAGGTGTCTCCGCTAACTAGTGAGGATCTTCCACGAATTAGACGTACTCTGCCAAAGCCCATCCGCTGCGTGGCTAGCTAACCAAAAATAGAAGAAATCTTGGGGAGAAGGCCCCTCGCGCGGAGGAATAGGCAACATGGGCCGGGTTTGCAAAGCGGACAGCCTGCCATTGACCTACTCCGAACTCACGTGCATCTGCTTCTTCTACCTCTTCCTGCTGATAAGCTTCCTGGTATGGTGTCTACGCAAAAATCAATTTAGAAGCAAAATAAATGAAAGGCATAAGTGGAAGAATAGCGAATCTCATGCTAAGAATGAGAAGATCGAATTTTTTAACTACATTTACGAGGCGGGCGAAGAGGACGACTCAGACGACATTGTAGTTCGACAAGAAGGGTACCAAAATAGCTTTGTCGGGTTCGCACTGAAGAATGCTTCCATCTTCCTTTACGTATGCACCCATATCATTATCCTCTTCTTAATTGCAAATGAGTATTGCATACGCGAGGGGGGTGAAGTCTTGTGGAATGACCGAGCCTTTATTTTCTTCATTTTTCTCCTCCTCTGCTTTTCCATTACTTATGGCATTTTGACAGTGAGGAAACATCTCCACAGCTTCTTTCTGAAACCCTCTCTACTGAAAGAAAGTGATTATGTCTTGATATACACCAAGAGCGATGAGTACGCCAACACGTGTAAGACTTCCCTTAGGCGAAGTTTCTTCCATGCCGTTAGCTGGGCTAACACATGGTATCACACGTTAGGGAGACGCTTCCGACATTATGCGACTCTATATCTGCGCTACCAGGAGGTGATAAAACGTGCACTCTTTTTAGAAATTGCCAAGTGGGGCTTCATTCAGAAGGGAGCAGAATTTGGAAGTACCCTCTCAGGAAACAGTGAGGAGGAGAGATGCCACCCCCTTGGGGGGGGACAAAAGGATGGCCACCACAGAAAATATGAAGACATTTTGGAAGACACACGTTTGTTAAGCGACCACGCGAGGAAGGGACATTCGTTGGGTCACCACGAAAAGGGGGCTAACAAAATGGCAGGAAAGGAAGGCGGCAAAGGGGCAATCAACGCGGCAGGCAATGCGCCATCCCCGGTGGAGACCAAAGCCGGCGCCGCCTTCCCACCCTTGACAGTGCACAAGATAAAAGTGCAGACAAGCGAAAAGAACCTGCGCTACTTCTTCTTCAGAAGCATGAAGTACGTATATAACGAAGAGAAGGACGCATTCCACAACATCGCGCACACCATTGAGGAAAAGGTACAGAGCCTCGACTTCAACTACCTACTAAAAAAAGGAGGATTAAACAACAGCGAAATTATTAATAACCTAAATGACTACGGTTACAACAATATACATCTCGAATTCTGCTCCTTCTTTAAAAGCATAAAAAGAGAGGTACTCGATGGGATCTACATGTTCCAGCTATTCATAACGTACAAAAATTTTTTCTGGAAAGAAATGATAACTTCTCTGATTTGGCTAGTCATCTCGTTCATAAGTGTTGTGAACAAAATTAGAAAAAATGATAAAAATAAAAAAGAAATTTATGAGAACATCCAATCCACCAACAATACCCTCGTCACTGTGTATAGAAATTCAATCGTTCAGCATGTCCCCTCTAGTAACTTAACCATAGGAGATGTGATCATTGTCAATTCCAAGATGACGATGCCTTGTGACTGTCTCCTACTGACGGGGCAAGTCTTAGTAGATGAAAGTCTTCTAACTGGAGAATCAAGGCCAATGAAAAAGACATGCATATCAAATTTGAGCTCCTTTAACCCCTTTGACAATGGGGCGTACTCATCGTCTAGTGATTCTTTCCCCTTGGGAGGTTCCCCAAATGGGAAGAAGGCCCAATGGAAGAATGCCTCTCCACATGCAGCCAATCCTATGAGTGGACAGTTCAGGGGAAACACTACCCATGAGAGATTCACCAAAGGGAAGTACTACAGTGCGAAGCGAAACTTCCATCACAACAATATTCTATACTCTGGCACGGACGTCCTTTCCACGATGAATTCAACAGAGAACATCTATGCAGTGGTCATCAGTGTGAGCATATACACATACAAGGGGAAGTACATGCAGAATGTTCTGTTCCCAAATCCACTTCTCTTCAAATACGACTCGCAACTACCCATCGTCTTTGTCTTCACTATTCTATTCTCTATCATATGTATGTACTTTCAAATACGTTCCTTGGGCCTTAACATGACTTCCATCTTTTACACCATCGGGACAATGTCCCAGATTCTACCTGTCTGGACCCCCGTTGTTCTAAACATAGGATTAAACATATCAACAAATAGATTGAAGGAGGAGAAAAACATCCGATGCATTGCTCCATCAAGGATTCCCATCTGTGGGAAAATTAGGATATTTTTTTTCGACAAAACGGGGACACTTACGGGGCACAAAATTGAATTTTCAGGCGTCCATTTTAGCAATAACGTTTTGAATGAACAGAAGGCACAGCTATCTGGACTGGACAATCATAGCAAAAGCGTGTCCGACGATACCTACGATGTCAAGTATGAAAGTTATTACCCCTCCAGTAAAATCAACCTAAGTTCGGTTAGGAAGGACGGGTCGCCTGGAATGGAGGCTGGCCATCGAGTGGAAAGCAGCGTCCCCCATGGAGGGGCCTCCTCCTCGGGCGTCGCCTCACAGAGAGATAGAAATGTTCAAGCGGCGGAGAGCGAAGGTGGGGCAGATCACGCAGCAGCGCTGGATCATATGGACGAGGCAGAGCGCGCAAATTTGGAAGACCACGCAGCAGCGATGGATAATATGGACGTAGCAGGTCACTCAAACGGGGAACACCACGAAGCAGCGATGGGTCCTATGGACGGGGAAAGTCAAACAAACGGGGCAAACCACACAGATGGTGCGTCCCCGCCCTCCCATTACTCCAGCGTCGACGATGAAGTTGTTCCCGTGGTGGCCGATTTGGGCCAAGCTGCGAGCAGCGCGAATGGAAAGGAAGGCGGTGTTGTTGTAGATGATAGAGGCTTCGTTGGAGGCGATAGCAGTATTGTTGGATGCGATGGCGGCGTTATTGTAGATGATAGCGACTTTGTTGTAGGTGATAGCGGCGTTGTTGTAGATGATAGCAGCTTTGTTGGAGGCGATATCGGTGTTGTTGTAGATGATAGCGGCTTCGTTGGAGGAGAAAGCGGCTTCGTTGGAGGAGAAAGCGGCTTCGTTGGAGGAGAAAGCGGCTTCGTTGGAGGAGAAAGCGGCTTCGTTGTAAGAGAAAGCGACTTCGTTGGAGGAGAAAGCGCCTTCGGTGGAGGAGAAAGCGCCTTCGGTGGAGGAGAAAGCGCCTTCGGTGGAGGCGATAGCAGCGTTGTTGTAGGTGATAGCGGCTTCGTTGGAGGCGAAATGGGAGTAAGCATTGGCGACCTGAACCGTGCGAGGCAACCCCCCGACGAGGCGGACGCTAGCCATCCCTCCAGCGGAGACGACTTCCAAAGCTACGACGAAACGGATGAGAATAAATACCTTGAGAATCAGAACAAGGAGGTGTCTCATGCGGGAGAAGAACAAAAGGGAGGGAACCCCGATCAGGGAGACAACGTCGGAGGGGCTAACAACCTTTCAACTTTTCCAAATGACGAAAAGGAAAACCCCGATGAAGAATCCTTTTTGCCAGAAGAGGAGGAACAACATCCCCTGGAGAACAGAAGCTTTTCCATCGAGATAGACACAGATGAGTCCCCAAAAAGGGCCAAGAAACAAAAAGAAAATGTTCCCATTGTGGGACGAGAAAATGTTAGTCAGAAATCGGCCGAGGAAGAAGCAAACCAGACAGAAGAGGAACCTCCGATGAGAAACTGCCATTTCAACGAGTCCAACTCATCCATGAATTCTGTCACGTCACTCCTTTACAACAGCAAACTGATGTGGGCAAATAAAGCGACCCTGAAAAATACCCCTCCAAGTTATCATCTACTAGTGTACGCCCTTGCGGGATGCGCCTGTGTCTACAACGATACCATGACTGACAATATATATGGACACGAAATTGATAAAAGATTATTCGAAGCCACGGAAATGAAGATAAGTAACTACATTAACAAACACAACATGAACGTGAAGAAGGTGTCTCTAAAAATAAATTGCACAATTAAACATTTCGACATTCTGAAGACATTCGAATTTGATTACTTCACCAAAATATCGACGACACTAGCGTATGGCTACTTCGATTTTGGGGAAAAAAATTTTGTCGTTTTTTCAAAGGGCTCTTTTGATAAAATTTACAAAAAATGCATCAAAAATGAGGAGATACAGTTTTTTAAAAAGAAAGAACAAGAATACAGTAAAAACGGGTTCTACGTAATTGGGCTAGCTTTTCGAATCATATGTGGCACTTCCTTTGAGGAAATATTACAGCTTCCAAGGGAAGAGTTAGAAAAGGATATGAGCTTCTTAGCCCTCATCATGTTTAGCAATTACATCAAGAAGGATGCTGAGTTGGTTATTCAAACTTTAAAGGGCTCTTCCATCAGACCAGTAATTCTTACTGGCGATAATGCCTACAACTGTCTCTACGTGGGGAATAAAATTGGTCTCTTCAACAGCATTAACTTTTACGAGTCCTTCCTCTCCATTAACATGAACTCGAACTCAAACACGAATACGAACTCGAATTCCAACTTGAATTCCAACTCGAACTTCAACTCAAACTCGAACTTCAAGTCCAACTCGGCGGAGAGGATACTGAACGAACGAGAGAACATGTTCCTCTCCACCGAGACGAAATTTTTGTCATTTGAAAATTTTATCAAGTCGAACGCAAAAGTAGGACGGGGCGACGAAGAAAGTGTCGCCGGGAGGGCAGTAAACAAGTTCGCCCAATCGTCCCAGCGCCAACGGGAATACGACGCCGGTTTCTACGTGTCGCAGGGCCAGGGCGCCGATGGATTTGCGCAAAGGGCAATGGACGGGGCTGCTGCTATATTGCGAACCCACGAGAAGGGGGAGGAAGTGGGAGCATCACCCACCAGGATCTACCGAGATATGGACGAGGACTACGCGGGGGGCGAAACCACGACGCTGCTCCACCGCGGGCAGAAGTCCGCACAGGGGGGCGGACCGAACGGGCACCCCAGCTCGGACGGAAACAGCCACGGCAGCGGTAACAGCCGCAACAGCTACAACAGCGTGAACGAATACAAGGCCTATCGGGCCATCGACGCCCACGGGGACGAGGCACCCTTCCTCGAAGCAGTCAGCCAGATGAACCCGTCGCAAAGCAAAGACCCGTACTACACGCACGACCAAAACGAACAGAGAAGCGAAAATGTTATTGTCTACGGATATATGCAAGAAGCCTCCACCGACCTCGTATTTGTGAACATACAAAATGATAAAAAAGTGAATTCAGAACAAGTGCTCTTTGGAAATATCTACAAAGAAATTATCCTAACGGGTGAAGCATATACTTACATAAGGCACACTGTATTTCATATCTCCAATGAAGAGGAAGATATACCTTCCTATCGTAACGTTGAAAAGTTGGAAGGTTATAAAAACTTCCTCCTACGTGTACGGATCTTCTCCAGATTAACTCCAAACAACAAGATGGAGGTGATAAAAGATTTCATAAAATATGACTACATTTCTGGCATGTGTGGAGATGGAAGTAACGATTGCGGAGCTCTGAAAATTTCTCATGCAGGGCTAGCCTTATCAGACGCGGACACTTCTGTTGTATCCCCTTTTAGTAGCAAAAATGATAATATAAAAAGCGTCATTGATGTTTTGAGAGAAGGTCGAGCTTGTCTAGTCACCTCTATTAACTGCTACAAGTATATGCTGCTCTATGGATTCATGATTTCTGTTGTAAAGATTGTCCTCTTTATGAATGCTCATGCAGTTATGTCTGAATATGGCTACCTCTTCTTCGACAACGTCATCCTCCTATTGCTAGCAAAATCCATGACCCTTTCCAGACCAGCTAGGAAATTAAAAACACAGACTCCCACGTCAAGTATCATTGGAGCTCAGACTATCATTTCTTTACTCTCCAATTTGGTTGTCAACTTTTTTTTTCTCTATATAATTATGTTGCAGTTTTTTTATGTGTATGAATTACCATCCTCTTATGATATGAACAGCTCTGCTCCCAAATCTTCTTGGTGGCTCATGAGCGACAACTACGAGAGCTTTTTGGCCTGTGTTTGGTTTTGCTTCCAGATTGTGAATAGTGCCTTCATTTTCACCTTCGGCGGCAAGTACCGCAAGCCCATTTTCTCCAACTACACCTTCATGGGGTGAGTACACGCAGAAGCGTGCGAGAGGCGATGTGTTAGGCGGTGCAACAAGCGATGCTCCAATGGATGTGCCAAGCTATGCGCTAAGCGCTACATGTCCCGCACTGCTCATCCGATTAGTGTCCACCTCCTCACCCTTCCCATCTAACCACTCCTTCCCTCCCCGCCCCTCACAGGTACTACTGCCTCATCAACAGCTTCCTGCTCTACCTGACGGTCGGAGGGCCCAACCGACTCACGTGCCTCTTCCGAATGAACTGCAACGACGAAGTTTCAAGAGCGACCAAATTCAAAATTCTCGATTTATTCTCCTACTCAGCCAGCGGCCTAAGTTTCTACGGCCCAAACGGAAACAACATCCTCACCACAGGCCACAAAGTGAAATTCATTTTTTTAAATCTTCTTAACATAGCTGTCAACATTTGCATCTCCAAATACGTTTTGTGCGAGCCGCTGTACAACATGGTTAGGCGGTTCTTCAACTTCCAGAATCGGAAGGTCCCCGTTTAGCCTTCCTTGGTGCATGGCCATCACCCGTGTCACCACCATGACCATCTTTTTTTCCAACACACGGGTGAACTGCTCTGTGTTTATCGACGTTTCGCAACTCCCCCCGTTTTCTGTCTTCGCATTATGTGCTTTTACTATGATCATGTTGCGCTTTTACCTTGTCTTTACTTTGTTTTCCTTTTTTTTTTTTTATTTGAAACCTTTATCTAATTGGCGGCGGAGTTCCCCGCAGCTGGTATTTCAAACCGTTTCGCCATCACACTTTCGGGACGATGTCTGTGCGCTTTTGGCCCCGCCACTTTCGCCACGCCGCTTCACCCTTCAGCCCTTAACCGTAATTCAATTAATGAGTTGACACGAGGCAGGTCAACTCATGTTAACAGCAAAAGATAAGCTATGTTGTGGATAAAAACAAACTGCCCATGGTGTGAACGGGGAGAAAATACCCTCGACAAATGTCTGGGCAAATAGAGTGCTGGCCACGCCACCGATGACTCTACAAGCATGACGCTACACACACAAACGGGCTAACAAACAGATAGCCATTTGAGCAAACCCGCGGTGAAGAAAACGCGGCGAACAAAACGTGGCGAAAAAAACGTGGTGCGGCAAGAGGGAGTCCCCTTCGCTGAGCATCACTTTTCCCAGTTTTGCTAAAATTATAATTTTACGAAATGTGACTGTGCAGGTGGGAGCACACATCGCCCTTCCATGTGGAGTGATTCACATCAGGCGGGGAGCACCCTACTTTCTCGGACAACTACAAAAAAAAAAAATGAATTAATGAATGAATCAATAAATCAATTAATCAATGCACGCAAGAATGAATGTGCTAAGTCAGACAGCAACCGAATGGAGAGACAGACAGACACATACACATGCAGAATGGTCAAACCGATGGACACACTTTTCTGTGAACCCAATTTTTCCTTAACTCAATTTCCTCACTTTCGAAAAAGCTCT
The DNA here is from genome assembly GCF_000524495.1 of Plasmodium inui San Antonio 1. Taxonomy (NCBI): domain Eukaryota; phylum Apicomplexa; class Aconoidasida; order Haemosporida; family Plasmodiidae; genus Plasmodium; species Plasmodium inui. The sequence goes on from NW_008481838.1 coordinate 124,063, forward strand.
TGTTGGAGTTCTCCTTAGCACACCCGTGCGTGTCGAAGTGGCGATGAGGGAGGCAGAAGATCCTTTTGCATTTTTTGCAGGTGTAATTGTTGATGTCGTTCAGGGCCTGACAAGTTTGGAGGTTATTCCGGGAGAGGGGAGGGGGGAAAAATAAAATGTGTCCCATTATCCGTATGCGTGTGAGTACCCTTAAGTGTGAGGGTATACGTTTGTGTTCACTCAAATGGGGTCCTCCTAAGGGCGCAAGACGTCGTTGCTCCATTTGGGTCATCTTTTGACACCCGTCCTATCTTTGCGCTTGGCCACTTCTCAACTGGACCAGCCTCGCCTCCTCACCGTCTTGCAGCCCTTCTTGCCGCACATCACCAGGGACTTCTTCTTCTTAAAGGTGCACTTGTGACTTACGTGATTTTCTATTTCCTCGTTTTTCTGCAATTTTGAAAGCGGAAGGGGCATTTGGGTATGGCGCGGACAGTTGAGTGAGCCAGCTGATGTGCGAAAAATGGCGTAGGTAGGCATGCACCCACGTGTGGTGCCATATGTGCCACCAGAGGGCAGCCACAAGGCCGTCACAGTACCCCTTCTGCATGGTGCGCTCTCTTGACTTACCTCTGGGAGAACCCCATTGCACCGGTCGCAGAGGACGACTTGTTTTAAATCTGCAGCCTTGGACTCGGCGCAGGAGTGATCTTGAATATTTCTGTGCAGTTCGCAAAACTGACAAGGGGGGAAGAAGAAGAAAAAAAGAAGCAAAAAAGAAGTAAAAAAGGAGCAACAAAAAGATAGCATATTTATTAACGTGTTGCTGAAAGGACGGGGTGCCCAAAGGTCGACGAGCTAATGCGACGCCTCAACAATGTGCAAGTGCCCTTTCGCTGGGGACACACACAAATCGCTCATCATGTCTTCGTTCCAACGTTGAACAAAGCTACTATGTTTCGTCCGGCAGTCACACGTTTCACAGAGGGGACTTTTAAAAAGAATTTTTCTTTGTACACTTAAACCGCAGTATTCACATTTAAAGGGGAGAAAGTCATGGTACCTACATCCGTCCAGATCGCACTTTCTCGCAAAATCAGAGAAGTACGCCATGTTCTTTCGCCGCGCTGTTAGGTCTATCCAACTTTGTGTTTGTGCCTTTTCGCATTTTGTTAGTTACGCGCCTGGCTACTGCACGGATGGTCGTTCAGTGGGGGGTTGTCGCACTTCAGGTTGCCGCTTCCAAGCGCGTGCGTTCCCCTCTTTGGTGCCTTTTTCATAGCCCTTTGGCTCCTCTGCTCACATTTTTTTTGCCTTCTTTATAATTTTTCTAAATTGCCCATTAGGCGCATTGAAAAAAAAAAAAAAAAAAAATTCTATTTTTTCTGACGTATTTTCCCCTCCCCAGAAATTATGCCAAAAAAGGGGAGGCAAAATAATCCTGCTTATATACCGCGATTAACGTGACGAAGGAAAAAAAAAAAATTGCGATTATTACACAATGAACCCTTTTGCATGACAATGTTTTTTTAAAAAAGGAGAGAAAAAAGAAAGAGGCCTCTATAACGCTGGATTTTTTTTTCATTTTGTTATTCTCTCGTTTTTATTTGGGTCACTTCTTCGACCGACCTATTTCAAAATTGCAGGTTTTTTTTTTCTTTTTTTTTGTGTTGCTGGATGGGCAACAATTTTCTTGCAGTGATGACATGTGTAATTCTCCCTTCATGAAGGTAAGTTCTGTTTTCGTTTTGCGCCACGCAGGTACTTTCCTCTCTCGGCTATGTTTTGCTTAGTTTCACTTCGCTCCACTTCGTTCCATTTCGCTTGTTCCAATTTGAGGAGATCCAACTGGCGCGGGGGTCCGCACACACGTCCACTACGTCATATAGAAACTGTGCCATCAATCGGCATTTTTTCTCCCCACCTTCCCGTTCCGTCAGAGTACCAAGACAGTTCTGCGCGTTTTTGCCCCACACAAACGAAGCGCAACTATACCTGACCCATTTTCGCCCAACCCGTCAATCCCTCAGCAAGGACAATGTTCTTTCGACACGACGAAAGGAATTTACCAATAATCCACTGGTGAAAAAATGACCAAAGCAGGTGGGCGTGTAGAATTAGCAGACAAATTGGGGAAAACACATTTCGCCTCCCCCCCCCCATATATGTGCACCACGCATTGCATTTTTCTCCTTCGCAATTTTTTTGCACACGCGGAGAGTTTTTTTTTTTTTTCGACGTTGGGGGGAATTCAGACAAAAAATGTCTGCCACGTTTCTTCGCACTTTCGATGTTCCACTTGTTCCCATTTTCGTCGCTCCACTTCTTCCCATTCGCGCCGCCATACCTTTTCGCCTCTTTCCCCTGTCAATTGTCCGCATTTGCCCCTTTCGCGCCCCTGTTCAATCTTCAAATAAACGCCTTTCCCCTGGCTTTGCACCAACGCGGAATGGACGTCACGCTCAATCACTTGTGAAAGGCGCTTAGTTTCTTCGTCTTCCCGCGCTACACACGTCGGAGCGTCCACCTGGCATAAATCAGTTGCTGAGACTCAGACAAGTCACACAACTGCTTCGCAAAGGCGAACGTCCCCCTCTTGCAGTGCTAGAAGGGAGACAAAGTGCCGCGTGATTGGACTACCTCTGTCTGCCCCAATCCTAGCGCTTCCCACGCCATACAAACATATGTGTTTGCCTTCATATGTGTTTTCGTTCATATGTGTTTTCGTTCATATGTGTTTTCGTTCATACGTGTTTGCACTCATACGTGATTGCCTGCACGCACGTGTAGTGCCCACTTGTCCGCTGCGCCCCACCCATATGATGTTCCCCCCCAGCGTCGTTTTTATGTATATATTTTTCTTGTGCTTCTTCACCCTCTACCTGTGCCTGCTGCTTCTGTCCTTCTTCCTGTCACTCTACGTCTCGCTTCACTTCTTCTGCGTCCTTTTTTTTTTCTTTTACATCTTGCTAGAATTTAGGGACAAAATTGAAGAGAAAAATATTAAGAGCCAAGAATTATTATGTTTTTTGCGCCTTCTGTAATTGTTTTTTTCCTTCCATCCATTTTGCTCAATTTAGTAAGTACCTTCCACCTCAGCAAAGTAGTCTCTACTTCATTTCTGTCTAGAAAAGGCACTCTTCGAAATGTGAATTCAGGGGAGGAACAAATTATTCTTTGTAGGAATTTGCAGAGGCATTACAACAATGTGCACTCCCAAACGGTGGAACACTTTCTATGCAAAAATGAAAAAATAGATGGCCAAAATGCATGGACATGTTTCTTTAAGAAGGACCAGACGTTTTCCAAATTACTTGTCCATCCAACCCTAGTCGAAGAATTGAAGAAAAATAACATCATCATCCCGTCACTCATTCAGTTCGACCTGTTGCAATATTATAATAAGTACTTCCCGATGCTTCGAAATGTTATCATCGGTGCTGAAAATGGGATTGGAAAAACGTTGTCCTACATCATTTTCGTTCTGAACCACATCTTGATGCATTCCAGCAGGGATAACAGAGTCTTCGTCCTGATTTTTCAATATAGCGGGTTGCTAACTAGGCAATGCCTCCAAGTGGTTCGACGCCTCTCCAGGTGAGCATAACGGTGTCTCGCTAGAAGGGACAGCACCCAGCACGGCGCAGCCATCGCAGTATAGTGACTCTCCACTAAAGTCACTACCAATTAATTTGACTGTCCATTAAACTGAGTTTCCACATGCCTCTTCCAAACTACACCCTTCTCCCTCCACGCAGAAACGTCAAGGTGAAATGCGCCACTCTTAATCCAACCCCCCTAACCCCCGTGAACCTGAACCCAGACAGAAGCCTCATTCTGATCACCTCCCCCGTGAGGTTCGCCACCTACATGAAGAAAAACGAAGACGCCTTGACTCCTTTTCTCAAAAATCTAGACTTTCTCATAATGGACGAAGTGGACGTCATGTTCGAGGACCCCTTTGTGAAACACGTCAAGGCGCTTTACGAACAAATGAGCAAAGTAGCCAACATGAAATACATCTCCATAGTAACTTCCTCCACACTCCCCAATAAGGGGAAGAAGTCTGTGTATCAGAACATCAACAAATACGTAACAGACGCCGTTTTGATAAAGACAAATTACCTGCACAATGTACATCCCCTTGTGAACTACCACTTTGTAAATCTGCCCACATACACTATTAGTGAGAAGATAAAAGCCATAAAAAGGATAATGTCCAAAGAAAATTACAAAAAAACTCTCATATTTTGCAATACCGTTACCAGCTGCAATAACGCATTTAGTCAGCTGAGCTCCCTTTTTGAGGACATATACCTTTTCAATTCATCGTTAAAGAAGGAAGACCAGTTTGCCATTCTTGGCATGTTCAAAAACTCAGAGAGGTGCATCCTCGTGACCACCGATATAATTCACAGAGGGGTGGACATCAAGGGAATAACCCACCTGTTTCACTTAGACGCGCCGACCAACATTGTGGTTTACACGCATAGGTAAGAGGGGGAGGGGTGGAAGCGAGGAGTGGAAGCGTGGGGAAAGGAGAGCCCCCTCATCACCTCGAACAGGCGGACACACCGTGTACAACTGCACTGGAATGTACTTTTTATCTATGCGTTTCTTCTTCTCTACTTTTCTTCCTCTCTTACTTTCCTGTGCTTTTCTTTTCCTCTGCATTTCTTCTCCTGTTTTCTTCTCTTCCTTTCATGTGAATGGTTTCCTTTTGGCCTGCCTCCTCCACCCCTCAGAAATGGAAGAATCTCCAGGGGAGCCAGCACAGGAGACATATACCTTTTTAATGACTCGGACAACTTAGTAACCAAAAAAATTTACCAGCTTCACAAAAAGAACGTCAAATTTGAAGATATCTTTAGCAGGAAAAGGTCTTTGCGAAAGAATTATAAAAGAGACTTAAAAAACTCCAAGCATGGGGAAGGGAAGGCGGGACAGAGTTCCCAAAGTTCCACATAACACTTGGTTAAGGGGTCAAGAAATCATGTAAAGCTACCTGTACAAGTTGTTTATTTCTTCCAACTTCTTTTTTAAATCTCCTTCGTCGTTTGCTTTTCCATTTGTACCTTTTTTTAAATTTTGAATGAACTGCATTTTTTTTTAAGAAAAAAGGAATGTGCAGTGATTAGATTAGTGGGACGCATACACTGTGTGGTAGCACGTATGTTAGGAGAATAGCCTGTTTGGCTTACACTTCCCTTTAGGGAGAGATAAACCTACCTGCAGTGTGGCTGATATCTTCTTTAGCTTCTTATTTTTGTTCCGCTCTACCTCGACGAGGTCCTGTCGAGACAGCCAACGTTTGGTGAAAGTAGTGGTGAAGGTCGATCGTAGGCAGGGAATGCTACTCCTGTTAAGTGGCAAGGTGGAAATTGCAAGGAAAGAAAAAAGAAAAAATGATAAATCATTTTCACTTACTCTGAATTTCTCCTTGGAACTATTATACTCCGTTTTTAGCAGTGCCAATTCACCATGCGCCTCGTATATTGCACTATTTAGTTGATCGGTGTTGGATTGACATTCCTTTATTTTGTCCCAAACGTCATCGGCGCTGTTGTTGTAAAGTGGCGACTCCACGGTCTTCATCAGTTCGCCTATCTCCTTGCGGGACTTCTTCCTTCCGAGGGTGAAGGAACGAAGGGAGAATTTCCACAACATGGGCATAGCAATGGGGTACAACATAGGAAAAATGACCATCACGCGAAAAGTCAACAACGGGAAGGGGCATACATGTACAGCCCCTTTTCAACATTTTAAGGAATACTTAAATTCGGTGTATTTTCCCTCGTCTCCCTGGATAACATCGGGCAATTCTCCCAAGAGGGTGTTCAACATTTGAAGCTTCCTTTTTTGGATGGATATTTCCTTTTTTAAATTTACACAAGTCAGCTCCTTAGCTTTGTGTGCATCGTCAACGGTGTCTATGGAAACTTGGTTATTTTTAATAATTCTCTGGGATTCCTCTATTTTTTTTTGCTCCCCCTTTTTGATTTTCTCCTTCATGTCCATTATTTTATGTATCTCCTCGTTTTTCCTGTGCATGTTGTCAACGTAGCTGTAGAACACCTTTTTATTCTCGTCCATTTTGGAAGGAAAAAATGGTACACAGGAGAAACCTTAAAATTGCACAGCGGAAGAAGGAACAGGATTGCAAAGGAAAACACACACAGGGGTACCCACCAATGTGCGTGGCTAAATGTTGCAAATCTTTGGTTAAGTATGCTCTCAAATAAAGACGTAGACTAAGCGACGGTGTCCGTTGCTTCTGCCATTACGCTCGCTAAGCTAAAAACAACACATTTTAAGGTGTGTAAAAATGTGTGCAATTTGTGACCATTTGTGTTGCGCATTATAGGGTTTTTTTTTTTTTAATCCCCTGTTGATACTTTTTTACCCAATTTTGTCGCGAATTTGGCTGTTTTTTTTTTTTCTTTTTTTTTCTTTCCTTCTGATTCTTTTTTTTCCTAATTTTAGTGACTTATCCTGTTTTTCCCCTTTTGGTCCATTTTGATCATAAGGATAGGGAAAATCTCCGCAACAGGCGCTTTCGATAGAGTGCTAGAACGAGGGGAAAGAACGAGGACATGTGTGACGTGGCATACCATCACCGGTGTTGGCAGCTCCTTTCGTCTTAGCAGAAGTATACAGCATGCGAAAGGGGAACGAGATCTGTGGTGATAGCAACCGTTGCTGCCGCATTTAGACAATTGAAGGGTGGTAGAAAATGTCGCTTCTTAGCATTGTCCACGTTAACTTAACACACTCAAATGTTGCGAAAAAGAGCAACACGGAGTGAACTTCCGTTGAAATTTTTCCCTTTCTGTCCCGTCCCAGTCGGGCCTCTTCTCCGCATCATCGGACGCGACGAAGTTGGAACCGCATGACCCGCACGTCAACAACTTTGACAGATTTCTTTCCCTGAAATAGGGATCACGCAGCGTTCCCATCTCATGGTAGAGGTGCCGCTTCACAATACACCCACATGATGTGCGCAAAATGTATTAACCGATTATGCTTTGGGAACCGACTCCTGCCGAGGTAAAAAAACACGTCTCCCAAATATCCAGAGAGAAAAATGCTGAGGATCCCAAATAGGCCCTATAAACATAAGCGCACACTCGAGCATAGTACGTGAAAACCATCTCATTGTGACTTGGCGAAAATGTGACGAATTTTTTTTCAAAAATGGCTAATTCTAAGATGGGTAGATTCCCCATCTCGCAAAAGTGAACCAAAAAACGTCGCATAGTCTCTGCTGCTCAACACTCAAAAGTTTGCTTCAGCCGAAGAGCAGGTACACGGAGGCTTCTACACCTTGCCTTCCCTTTTTTTTTTTCTCGCTTCACGGGTTCGAATTGGGCCACGGCTTCATCTACGCACGAGGGCATGCGTACAATAATATATTGCGTATACACTTATACATACGACACGGCACATAAATTGCACAATTTGCTGCCCATGCTTCTTCCATTTTGAGAAAACATCCGAAACAGTTGCGAACTTACCCAGTTTTTCATCCTGTTTTTTTTTTTTTCCTTTTTTCTCCATTCATCCCCCTCTAGAATGCTCCCTCTTTTAAGCTCATTAGTTCAACGACCCATTGCAACGAAGCGTCCTCAGCTTTGTACAAGAGCCCATGCGGTGCGACATAACCCCAATTTGGAATATGTCCCATTATCTATCTCTGACTTCTGCTGAAACAGCGTTTCGGGAGTAGCTACATCCGTTTTCTTATGTAAAGGTAGAGGAAAAAACATGCGGAGCGTTAGGGGCACCACTTTTTCCGTTTGCCTCCATGGTTTATGTTATCCTGTTTAGTTTGTCCGTTTTGATCACGAAGCTGACTCCAACCACCCCCCCTTAAAATAAGGCACACCCCGAAACAGGAAGTAAAAGCATGAGATCTTCACCCCGCACTATACTAAACCATGTTGGTAGAACACTAAAAATTCATGTGACCCTGTGTTTGCTCCTTTTATGCGTAAATGTCCGCCTACATAAGAGAAACAGCGCCGGGACAGCACACTCCGTCAGGAAGAACTTTTTCATCTCCCCGAGCGGAACGCGCGAGACTGTTACTAAGAAGAGGTTTGTTTTCAGAAGGGCGAACCATGGCGGGGGGGGCTTAGCCGCTCATGGGGTTGCAGGTCCCCCGAGCGAAGCTGCGCCGAGCGTGGAGGGGAGGCAAAGTGTTGGTGAAGATAGCGACGCTCGGATCGGAGAGGATAACCGCTTACGCAGCGGCGGGGACAGCTACTCACCTGGCGTAAGCGACCGGTTCGCAGACGTGCCTGAAGTAAACCCAAACATCGCCAAGTTCCTGGCCAGCAAGGGCATAAATGAGATGACGAAAATTCAGGCGCAGAGCTTCAGGCCCATTTACGAAGGGAGAGATATAATAGGCCGCTCCGAAACGGGTTCGGGGAAAACCCTAGCCTTCGCGCTTCCCCTGGTGGAGAAGTTGTACCAAGTTAAAATGGGGAGGAGAAGACAAGGGGTAACTTCCTCCACACCGCACGTAGAGGGTGCTAACCATTTTGGCGCCACAAACCAACCAGATGATAGCAAAAACCCCTCCATCTTGGTACTAGAACCCACGAGAGAACTATCCAAGCAGGTAGAAAACACATTCAAAGAAATAAGCCAATTCTACAACTTTAACATTATGTCGATCTATGGAGGAGAAAGCTATGTGTACCAAGAGGCCAAGTTGAGGAAAGGAATAGAAATTTTAACTGGAACCCCTGGTCGGATAATCGATCACCTGGAGAGAAAAAACTTGTCTCTCCAAAATATAAAGTACTTGGTGTTAGACGAGGCTGATGAAATGCTAAACTTGGGGTTTACCCATGACCTAGAGAGAATATTAAGTCACATCAATTTGAAAGAAGCTCAGATTCTGCTGTACTCCGCAACGACTCCCTCATGGATTAAAGACATCTCTTCCAGGTATATGAAGAATCCGTTTTTCATCGATGTGGTTGATTCTTCCAACAAGACGTCCAAAAATATTAAGCACATTGCGATAAAGACGCCTTACGACATAAAGGAAAAGGCCCTATTGTTAGAGGACATCATTCTGGTCAAGTCGAATGGAGGCCAAGTGATCATCTTCACGCGAACCAAGTTAGAAGCGGATATCTTATGCTCCGAGGGGTCATTTAAATCTCTGTCTTTTGCTGTCCTTCATGGGAACATAGCCCAGACGACTAGAGAGCACACGATGCAACGGTTTCGCCAGGGAATGTTTCAAATTCTGATAGCCACTGACATTGCCGCTAGAGGATTAGACATAAGTAACGTCGATTTAGTCATTCAATGCTTTCCTCCAAACTACGCAGAAATTTATATTCACCGAGCTGGAAGAACAGGAAGAGCAAACAAGAAAGGTGTTTCCGTTGTCTTGTTCTCAACTGAGGATAAGCAAGACTTAATAAAGATTGAAAAAAATTGTGGAATCAAATTTTCCATCGAACAATTGCCAAATAATGAAGATGTCTTCACCTCTGCATCGACCATGGCGTCAAAAAGGATTCAAAATGTTAACCCGTCTGTATTGCCATTCTTTCACAAAACAGCTAGCGAATTGATAGAGAAGTGTACCCAGTTGCAGATGGACCAGACAGAATTAGTCGCTAGATGTTTGGCCATCATTTCGAAGAAAGAACAAATCAAGAAGAGATCCCTCATTAATGGCCTATCCGAAACTCTCACCCTAAGCTTTGTCAACAAAAGTAGGAAGTGGAAAAACGAAGACGACATTATCTACTGGGTCAACAAAATATCGAACGATTTAAATGTAAATACGTTTAACAAAATTTTACAAATCAAAATTGATACAAAGGATAGATTTTCCTCCTACTTTGATCTGAATGAAAATATAGCTGAGTTGTTCATACAAAACTTTAACAATATGTCCAAGGTGGACCACAGGAACATGTTTGACTTGACTTTGGCTCGGAGCATCCCCGATCATGTCGACTTGACTTCCGACTTCCACTCCTCAAGCAGGTACCACCCGAAGAAGCGCTATTCCTACAGGAGAAGGCCCTCCTACTACTGACTGGTTTCCGGGGGTCTCTGCCGATCGGCATTTGGAGAAGTGGACCTGATTAGTGCAAATGACGAAGCTGCATAACGCTTCTTAAGAGTGCGCCCGCACGCGGACCGTCTAAGGTGTTCTCCCTTTTCTTCGTCTTCTTCGTCTTCTTTTCGTTTGTCTTCTTCTTCTTCCCTGTTTTTATTTTTCCCCATTTGTCGTTAACCACTCGAACGGGGGCAAAGGGCGCATCGAAGTGCTTCAAAAGGTGGTCTGAGGCACGTTGCAGCGTCCAGGAGCCTTCACTTGTGTGGAAATAATTACGTAGCTATGTACCCCTATATATGTGTGTCCCACACCAGACAAAGCCCTAAATGGAGCTTTTTCCTTTCTCTTTCTTTTACCCACTCTACGTGTCCCCCCAAAACTATCGCCCAGCTGCACAACCGCACCGTCTTATATGTGGAAGTGTTTTTTTTTTTTGTGTAACTACATCTTATTCAATCCGCCGCAATGCTAGAAAAGGGTTTGCCATTTACGCATAGGCACGCCAACGTGTGAACAAACAAAAATGCAAAACGGGGAAACGGAAAAAAGGCAAAACTGCGAAATTGCAAAACGGAAAAACTGCGAAATTACAAAATAGTGAAGACCTGATCAAATACCCCCGTTTCAAAAAAGCGACACACCGCTGATCCACTCAAGCGGATGAAAAACAAAGCACTCACCAGATGAGAAACGTGCATGCAAGAATGTTACTCCTATATCCACCTTTCTTTTTTTTTTTTATAGTCTATCTATTGCCTTGTCATATTATGTCTGACTTGACTTGTCCAATACATTGAGACCCCTATAAAAGAAAAAATTGCACATCCAATGAGGGAAGCTCAAAAAGAGGCCATACGTATATATCCCTCCACTGAATATCAAATAGAGTACTTTTCCACAGGCACTACTTATTCGTACGTTATTGTCTATACCTTTTGGCTAACCATTGAAAAAGAGGCATCTTCTGTTCACTCTTTTGTTCGTCCCCTATCCTGCTAGTTCCCTTTTTTTTTTTTTTTTGGTGAATTTTTTTTCAAACCATCTGATATCACGTGGGGACAAAATGAAAGTTCCCTTTGTTGCAATCTGGCCTTTCCTTTTTTTTCTCATTTTGCAAAAATGTTGCTCATGCGAGAAGTTAGACTTGCTCCATAAGTTTTACTTCAAGGACTCCCCTGGGAGAAACAAGGGCATGTAAGAAAGCACAACTGGGTGTGCACAAAAAACGGAACTGTGAATGCATACGGAGGTTAACAAGTGAAGGCGTGATAACGGCAACGCCGCGGGGCTGGGAAGCCATACCACTCTTCTTACCCCATTTCGACTTTTGCATTTTGCTTCCCGCTCTTTCCACAGGGCCCCCGGTGAGAAGGAGCTGTACCCATTGATACAAGACCTTGCGGCGGATGACGAGTTAAGACCAAACGAAGTAGTGCGATTGCCGAGGACGCTCCCTTCGTAGCTCTGCGACGCCCAGGCAGGAAACACTCACAATGTGCCAACGTGACAACATCACAACGGCCCAACTTTCCAACACCCCAATGCACGTTTCTCGACTCACCCTCCTACATTGAACCCCTCCGCGACAGCAACTACCCCCTCGCAGGTGAACCTTACGACGAACATTCTTTCCCTGACCCGTTCGTTAACCCCGAGGAGTGCGTCTTGTCCTTAGGGTAGCTACCGCAGAATATATACACATGACGAGCTTCTAGCGTCGTGTTTGTTCAGTCTTTACGCAGAAACATAGGCGGAACATTCATAGGTGTGTATGTCCCCCGTATGTGGACACACGTATGCCCCTTCACGCGTGTTTATCAGGATCAGCCACACTTGGCTGTGTGACCCTTCCCATCTTTTGAGTTTGAGCGAACAGCTGGAAGTTGAGGCGGCTCTTCTGAAGATACGGGACACGAATTTCCACAAATGCTCCAACAGGAGGGTTTTTTACTACCAAGTACGCCAACCCACGGGCGTACATATATGAATATGTATATATGTATGTGTGTGCTTTCCCCTCTTGTGATGGGCGTAAAGACGGGGCATTTTTCCACCCCTAATATACATATACACATGCATGTCCAGCTTTGCAATGGAGCTATATTGGGCATTTTTTTTCTACCCCCCACATCAGGTTGCAGTCGCGGTGGTCCCCGAAATTGTCATCAGCAAAAACAGCTCCTATGAGAAAGCGGTTGAACGTTTCTCTCAAAAGTTGTTGCGAAAATGGGGCATAGGAAATAAGGAGTGTCACGACGGCATTTTGCTGGTATATGTCAAACAGCTAGGGCGATTCATTATTTCGAAGAGGGAAGGAGTTGAGGAAAAGTACATAAACGAGAAGGATGTGACAAAGCAGTTTATGGTGACTTACTTTGCAACGGGTTCCGTTGGTAGGTCGTTAATCGAGACGCTGAATTTTATTAACACAAAGTTGCCTTCGAAGCCACAAGGTGAGGAGAATAGAGCTGCAGAGCGAAGGAAGAGCAGCACGCCCTGGTGGGTGAAGAGCACATGTATCCCTATACATGTATCCCTACACATGTTTACGCTGCGAGATCTGCATACCGCTGCGTAGTTTGGGAAATAACCCGATCGACGTGTTGGCGCGCACCGTTATCCTCCCACAGTTCTAATTATTTCACATTTGATCACTGCCACTGTAACGGCTTACAATTTTTCCTTTCGTAGAGCTGACCAACACAGGGAAAACATTTTTGTTGCTGATTTTTTTGTACGTTGTGTCTGTCGTTGTAATATACATAGCGACTACTACATATGGAAAGAGTGATCGATGAGCGATGCAAAATGTATCTCCATTCGTCTCTCCGCAGTTTGCTGCCGACCATTTATTGAACACTCTGCCAGAAAGGATGATTCTGTCCTTTCTTATAAATTTCCCCCTCCCCTATGTTACATGCGAAAGGGTCAAACCAAGTCAATTTTTGGTACATGAAAAGGAGAAAGCTTCTTACTCGGCTTAACATTTCGGCAAAGGGCAACTTGTGCATTCTTGCATTAGGGTAGGAGTAGCCTCTTCATTTCATTTTATTTTATTTATTTATTTTTTTTTTTTGTTCATAATTTTTTGTCGATACAGCTATTTCAGGTGCACATTTATTGGGAAATATGCTAAACTGCCTGAACAGGAAATATAAAATTATGAAAAAAAAAAAAATAGCTATTATGCACCTCAAGGTAAACAAGAAGCAAACAGAGTCCCTTAAAACGCTACAAATAAAAACGAAACAGTTATGAAGGAACCTGTGTGCGTTCTTCCCTCCTCGTTACATAATCCCTTGTTTGATAATTATGCCGAACTGTACTAAACTAGTTAAACCCCTCTTCTGGAAATACTGACGAGAAAATAAAAAAAAAAAAAAAAACACAGAGGTGTATCTATGCACATATACATTTCCTGTTTATGCGCTCTCTCACTTGGGGAGGAATGAGCTCGATTCTCCTCACGAACCGCATTAATTTCTCCGACCCATACGATACGGTTCAAAATTAACACAATTTTTTTTTTTTTTTTGACAAATAAAAAGGTGAATGTATTCACTTAGAGAAGAAGTTCACTGTAAAGGGAATTTTATTTCTACTTTTAAAGATCCTGAAAGGGCATAAATTCGATAATTATTTAAGAAAAAAAAATATATATATACTCCCTATAGAGGTTAAAAATATAGCAACAGAGATTAAAGTATACTGCCTCCAATTCTCCACGACAAGATATACGCAATCCTCCTTTTTAGGTACCATTTCTACACTTTGACATCTGGACTTTGAAAAAAAATGATGGGGGAATTACGCAGTGTAGTAAAATTTTTAAAAATTGGCTTACACAAAAATGGAGTCATCGGTGGAACAAAAAACTCCGCCCTGCACTGCGGAACGATGATGCATGCGTTCAGATCTATTTCCACCACAAATAACGGGGAGAAAAAAAAAATGAACATGTTTACAGCAATCAACTCAGCTATGCACAACGTGTTTGAAAAAGACCCCAGTGCCATACTCCTCGGGGAAGATGTAGCCTTTGGAGGGGTATTCAGATGTTCGCTAGATTTACTAAATAAGTATGGGAATAAAAGAGTTTTTAACACTCCTTTGTGCGAACAAGGCATCATCGGTTTTGCAATCGGATTAGCAGAAAATGGATTTACAACCATCGCAGAGATACAGTTTGGGGATTATATCTTCCCCGCATTTGATCAAATAGTGAATGATGTAGCCAAGTATCGATACAGATCCGGAAGCAGTTTCGATGTGGGGAAATTGACTATTAGATCAACCTGGGGTGCAGTAGGTCATGGAGGTCTCTATCACTCACAGAGTCCAGAAGCGTTCTTTGCACACGCAGCTGGCATTAAAATTATTGTACCTAGTGACGCATACAAGGCAAAGGGCTTGCTACTTTCAGCCATTAAAGATCCCAATCCTTGCTTATTCTTTGAACCAAAAATTCTGTATAGATCATCCGTTTGTGAGGTCCCCGTGGAGGCGTACGAGCTAGAGTTAGGCAAAGCTGATGTAGTGAAAGAAGGCACCGATTTGACTATTGTTACCTGGGGGTCCTTAGTACATAAAATGAAGAAGGCAGCTGATATTTTACTGACCAAGCACAAAATCGACTGTGAAGTTATCGACTTGCAAACGATCATTCCTTGGGATATTGAAACGGTTCAGAAGTCGGTGGAAAAAACAGGACGCCTTTTAATAACGCACGAAGCTCAAGTGACCAACGGGTTTGGAGCCGAAATTGCTGCCAAAATTCAGGAGAGGTCCTTCTACAATTTGCACACCCCAATTAGAAGAGTCTGCGGATATGATACTCCATTTCCGCATGTGTACGAACCTTTTTACATGCCCGACGAGCATAAAGTAGTGTATGAGGCACAAAAAATGATGAAAAACTAGGTGTGAGGGGTTGGTGCCATCCACACAACTGCGTAGTAGTTATATAAAACAGGAAAAAAAAAATTAGCGAGCTTGACATTTTATACAGGGAAAAATGTGCTCCCTTTTTTTTTTTTTTGTTTGCTGGTCCCATAGGGGTGGAAAAGCCTCTTCTGCGGCCCCTGCTGAGGATGATTCCCTTAGTGATATTTATAAAAGTACTGCCCCATTCGGCGTGATACACAAAAAGGGTATCCACTCCTGGGCATCATTTATACGCAGTTTTTTTTTTTTTGCATTTCCCCCAAAAATGTTATCCTACAGGGGGTTGACTAAGTTTCCTCTCGTTTTTTCGGCCCCATAAGGAGGTGCTCCTGGCAAAGTGGAAGCTACACTTTTACGTACGTCCCCGTGGAGTACATTTTTTTTTAAAACAAACAAAACGGGGTGGGACCCCAGTTTTATATAAATGGTTTGCTTCCTGCTCCTAGAGGGGCTTAAGCACTTGTACATAGCAAAATGGGGCACACCATCGTATGGGTCACTTCCCTTTTTGCAAGTTCTCCCCCCTACCTCACCAGCCCTTTTTTTTCCACTCCCGCCCCCCTTTTTTACACTATACCTACGCATTTCCAACTGTGCACTCGGCTAACTGCGCACATGTATGCATGATACATGTACGTGCGTATAGGTTACTTATCTACACGAAGCTGTGTAAATCTAGCCACGCATGTGGGTTCCCTTCATATATACATCCAAAAATAACGCACAAGGGGAACCCCCCTCCTATCCAGCGATAGTTGCTACGTATTTCAAAAGGTGCTATTTTATATGCGCAAAAAAGGATGTTGCATGTTGCCGGGGAGAAAATACAGCAGTTGAAATAGCTCACCACCCGTACTCAAGGTGTAGGCGGAAAAATAGCACCACACCTCCAAAAAAATTATCGCGCATTTTGCGTTTCTTCATACTTACATTTTTTCATACTTACATTTTTGCATACTTACATTTTTGCATAGTTACATTTTTGCTACTCACATTTTTTCTCACTCACATTTTGGCATACCCACAAAATTGTTACCCCCATTTTTACGTGCCCTATTTTTGTCCCTTCCTTGCGTTACTTCAAATACGAGAGGGGCGGCTTTGCCAAAATTCTTCACTTCACGCGTAGCCGCAACGTTGTTGCCAAGAGGGCACCATTCCCCACACGGTTGCGTAGTTTTTCAGCCACGTGCGTTTCGTCACCTCTCCATTTGGAAACAACATTTTTTTGTGTGTTCAGCGCGACGCGAAGGGCACGAGCCGTTCTCGTCTCTCTACCGCCGTGCGGATTTAAGTAGGAGGAATAATCACTCGAAAGGAGTTCCTTCACACAGGCGCATAAACGAGTCGAAGAAAAAAAAAAAAAGGAATACTACTGACCCCCAAGTGAGTATACCTTTTTTTCAACCACCTCCACACACCCTGCGGTTGCTAAAACGTTTATGCAGATTTGGGATATTTTCTAACTTGGCCAGGTACACACAGGACCTTTTAGAGAGTTCGCCAAATGATGGAGGTACAGTGCCTCTCAGACGAATTCGCAAAATGTGATTTGGGCTCCGAGGGTGGGGTGCAAATGGTGGATAGCGCTGCGAAGAAGGGCGATCGGGGAGGTGAACTGGTCAACGCTGCTCCTGAACCGATCAACTCTGCTGCTGAACGGATCGACGCGCAGTGGGAAGGGAGAACCCTTTACAACGGAAGAAGGCTCCACCCAGATTGGGGAAGACGCTCTCATGCAGGAAGAAGTCCACAGCGAGGAAGACGCTCCTCATACAGAGGGAAAACACCCTCCCATAGTAAAGCACCCCTAGAAGGAACAAATGACACTACCGAAATATCAAAGCTATGCGAACTGAAAGAATATTCACAGTTAGGGGAACATAGAAATAGCGTTGTAGCCAATTTTAATGACCTCTTTGGAGCGAAAGGACATACCATCACAAAATCGTTAACAGAGATTTTTCACTTAAATGAAGAAGAAGAAACCATTCTGTTCCTTACTCAGAAGTTTTTACACATATATGGCTTATGTATCCCCTGCTTCAAATTTAGCAGCCCTAACAGTCTGTGTAGTAACAACATTAAGTGCAAATGGTGCCATCATTACAGTCACACAGATAAGAACTCCCCTTTGCATCCTCATAAAATGTTACACATGAGGAACAAGTGTAAAGTCTGTTCCTACTTTTCTAGAGATGGTTTTTGCTCCATCCAAAATGAGTGCCATTTTTGCCATTCCGTTGAGCACTTACCATCGAGAGTACGACATTTATATTTTCGCATCTTGAATGATCTGTATGAAAAGAAAAAACACACCGATGTGATTACGAAAGAGTTGCTTTACAGTCTCCAGAAGGGGAGGAGTAGCATCTGTGATCGCAACCTTTTTGTTACCATGGACAGGGAATTCACGTTCATCTATGACGACATTCAGGGGGGAGGAGGCAATGTCGAAAAAGGTGGAGACAATAGCACTGAAGGGGCGCAGAACACCGTAAAAACGTGTCCTGAGTGCCAAACACAGGGGAAGAAACCATGTAAGAGTTACTTCCTTCCGGGGGATGCGCACTCCACTTGCCTGGACAATGGTAACTGCCCAGACTGCCACAGCGAGGTGCACAAAAAGAAAAATTCTAGTTTATACTTTATGACTTACTTCCATGAAAAGAACCTGTGCCAAGTGTGTCCCCACATTGACGAGGAGAAGTGCCCCTGCGAAGCGGACAGCGCGTATTGTCACGACACGGACCACATATCCTACGGCTTAAAAATGAAGAACGTCCTGGGCGTCTGCGCAGCGACCTTGAGGGGGGAATTTTCAGACGAGCACCAACCAGGGAAAGCGGCACCAGCGGAGGTTGCGGATGATCTTGCCAAAGTGGCCAATTCGGTGTCCATCGTCGCGGATTCTGCCTTCGATACCCACGCCTCTAACCTGAGCAGGAATCGACAGGATCATCGGAGTAGTCATCGAATCCGCAGCAGCGTGGCGAGACACTCCCGCCCACCCAACGTGGATTCCCCAAGCAGTGAAAGGAAAAGGGACCCACACAAGAGAAGCACACACGTAAGTGAAGCCTCCAAAAGATATGCACACTCAAGAAGTCACAGCAGAAATGCACACACAGGAGGAAGAATGCACAGAAGAGACGGTGTAGAGAGAAAAAACAACACAGAAATGGGAACACCAGGACTCAGAAGTTATACCAAACAACACGAGCATCACTTAGGAAATAATTTGTGTGAGAAGGATATTTTAGCGTCTTATGAGAAGAATGAAGAACATAGAAACTCAAAATGCCTTTCCAGGAAGTACGCAGACGACCCGAGTGACCTTGGCATACACCACATGTCCGACAGCAGAAGCCGCAGAGCAAAGCGACCTCTAACCCTATACGATCAAGGGGACTCTTCGAAAGGAGAGGAAGAACAAAATATGTGTAAAGATTTGCAGCATAAGGTGAAGAACACCTCCTCTTCCCAGTTTGTGGCATACATTGACATGGACGTAAGAGGGGAGAGTAATCCCCTAACTGGGAAATCACACATGAATTGTGGAAATATCGCAGGGGACAATGAAGGGGGGGAGGTATCTAGAACTAAGGATGGCTGTAATGGCACTGTGGAGGAAGGGACGACCAATCCGAACGGTCAAGAGATGAAAGCCGAAGACGAGCACATTTGTAGGGAGAAAAATGCGGGGAGCCATGATGGAAGCCACGCGGAAAGTCCCCATGAAGGCCATCTTGGAAGCCATCAGGAAGGCCATTTCTCAAACGAATACAACTGCGGAGAAAGCAGCGCCTCCACGAATGTAGAAAAATGCAGCATCGAGGGCGGAGATGGCTCCTTCGGAAAGGGCCCCTTTTCCTGCACAAGTCAGAGCAACAAACGGGTGGACTCCATGACCACGCAGGAAACAAAATATCATTTGAACGATCTCCAGAGTCTGAACAAGTTGGCCCTGGATGACATTCGAAATTTTCATGATGAGGGCCAGGGCGAGGAGGACATCGAGATTGAGGAGGCCACCAGCAGAGTGAAGATTATTCAGGACGTGCCAACGCATAATGCGGAGCGGCCAAGGGGGGTTAGCAGAGGTGTCAGCAGAGGTGTCAGCAGAGGTGTCAGCAGAGGTTTTAATAGAGGTATTACCAGGGGTTTTAACAGAGGTGTTATCACAGGTGTTACGAGACATATTAGCAGACATACTAGCAGCGACATTAGCAGCGATATTAGTAGCGATATTAGCAGCGACATCAGCAGCAATATTAGCAGCCATATTAGGAGTGATGTTAGGGGTGACGTCCGGGGCTATGACAAGGGCAATCCCAGGAGCGGCCACGCCAATTGGAACCAAGGCAGGGACCATGGCAGAAACCAGGAGGCGGGAAGAACGTGGAGAAAACAAAGAATGATGACAGGAGAATTAACAGGGGGGTACTCGATACAAGAACACAATGCTAATAGGTGCATTCCGTGCGCGTTTTATTTCTCTAGTGGGTGCAACTACTCTCACCACTGCAGAAACTGCCATCATGAGGAGCACCGGAATCCCTCCAGCTATTTATGCTATTACAAAATGCTCCACAGAATGAGGAAGTGTAAACCTTGTGTTGACTATTTCAGGGGTACTTGCAGACATAGTCAAAATGGGACTTCTAGAGAAAAGAACCAATGTGCGTACTGTCATCATGAATCCCACAGAAGGGAGATGGAAAGAATGATCAACGGGAGAGCCCACAAAGGGAGAATCAGCGAGGGGAGTATATCGAGCCAATCCACCTCGGGATGGAAACGGCAGTGGCGTAGTTCCAGTCGATCCGCTGTGAAGCCAAAGGAACGGTTACGCGGTTCCACTCCATCCGATGTGAAGCCAAAGGGACAGTTACGCAGTTCTAGTCTCTCCACATTGGAGTCAAAAAACAAAACACGCAGCTCAAGTCTCTCCACACTTGCGTCGAAACGAAAACTCGTCAGAGGTCATCGGTCTCCATCAGGAATATACACAAAAATGAATTCCAAGAGAAGAAACAGAAGTGCTTTATCCGATTCTGATAAAAAATCAATTACGTCAAATGAATCACACCCTGAGGAGAGAGTTCCCCTCTCCAGTAAAAATGAAGATCAGAGGGAGGAGTCCAAAGTGGGGTACACAAATTGTAGTTTGTCTTCCAGAGGGGGGGGTAAATATGCCAGCAATGGTAACCCCATTTCCACAAAGGAGGGAAAAGAAGCAACAAAAAGAACAGCACCCAAAACCGTAATGAGAAAAACTAAGGGAATTACCGAAGATGATAATTGGCGCTCCATGGAGAACGTAACATTGAGCAAAGGAATGCCAATTGGTCGGTACCGTGAGGTGAGACACGTCAGGAGGTATTCCTCCCCTGAGGGTGCCAGCATGGGAGGAAGCAACGTAGGAATCAGCGGAGGAAGCAGCCGAAAAGAGCAGAACCACCGCATCGACAGCAACGGAGGCAGCCCTATCAACCGTCGCAGCTCGCATTCACATTCGCGCACCCCCTCTGAAGGCGAATCCGCCTTGAGCGGCGGAAGCAGCCAAGTGTCCGACAGCCAAAGCGATGCTACACACCGCACTAACTCCCCCGACCCAGAAGAATCAGAAAAGAGAGAAGTAATCACCCACAAGAAAGAAGCCAAATCATGGCGCAGGAAACAGGAACCTATTAAACAGGCCACTCACAATTTATGGATTCGTCGCAGACCCTTCAGTCGACATGAAAAGGGAGCATGCCATCCATGCGTGTACTACTTTATAGGCTTCTACGGATGCTCAAATGGGAAAAGGTGCCTAAATTGTCACCATGAAGATCATAGAAATCCCCACACGTCGTTTCATCCCTCTCGGCTTCTACACGCTAAGAAGTTGTGCATCCCATGTACGAACTATTTCAAGGGGGAATGCACCAGACCCATGCACGCGTGTGTGTACTGTCACAACGAGTCACATGCAGGTGAGATGAGTTGGCAAAGAGGGCATGAACAAAACGGGGGAGGTGCGGCACACGGGAAAGAGGCGTCCGCAAAAAAGGGGCTCTCCAAGGGGGACGCCACAAAAGGGGCAGGCCCAAAAGGAGATCGCACCATAAAGGAGATTTCCGAAGAGGAACCCCCCAAACGGGACCGCGCCAAAGTCAACCGTCAAACGGGGAAGCATTTCCATTACGTCAAACAAGTCGGATACAGAGAACGAGATGCGCACGACAGGGGAGTCTGTCATCCCTGTACCTTCTTCTTCTCTGGAAATAATGGATGCTTAAAAAGGAATCGGTGCCCAAATTGCCACAATAGAGACCATGCAGACATTCACTCAGCCTACCATCCATCGAAGCTGCTGCACTATAAGGGGATATGCTACCCCTGTGTTGGGCACATGAAGGGAACATGCAGGCGAAGGTCGTATGAGTGTGTATACTGTCATAATGAGGAGCATCTCTCGAAGGACAGGAAGGATCAAATGAGAAAAGTTATCGACTCGGTTAGTGAGAAGATGAAAGACAGAAGGAGGGACCACCAGAAGATGCCCCATGCATACAGGGAAGATAGGAGGTAGGCTGGCATCATATGTGTTAGCGGCTGTGTGTAGGAGATGAAGTTATACCTCGCTCACGAGGCGACCTGTTTTGGAAGGGAACCCGCCGCTATCCATCAGAACTGACATGATAGAAGAAAGGGTCGCCTCCCATGGAATGGTCAACCTATGGAAAGGGAAAAAAAAGGAAAGATAACAGAAGAAAATTAAACAAAACAATCAACCCGTGGGAAGTCCCAAATGCGCAACTGAAGTTTATGCATAATTGGGCAGGTGGAACTTCCAACCGGGGGGATATACCATTCGGCTGCTTCGACTCGAGCGCACATGTAGGGAAGGCATCAACACAAATGGAGCAAAACTTTTTCACCCCACATGGTTTTGCAAAAACTGGGGACTGCTCACCCTTGCTGGAACGTGCTAACACGGGGGGCATGTGCATCCGACTTAGCAAAGCGAGGGAGAGAACGCAGTCGTCTTTTTCCCCACAAAGGGGCATGACCATCACAGCTAGTTTAACGATTGAAAGGGGTTTATTGATGGGGATGCTGCGAAGCAAACTGTTAAGAAGCGCCCCCACAGGTGCACGCAGCTAGACAAGGTACGAAATAACCGACGCCCACCTCGCATACACCCCCCGCGAAATTAAAAATTTACCATGTGCGAGGTGACAAAGAGGCACAAAAAAATCAAAAATGTGTGGCAGCAAATATGTGTAGTGGCAGCAACACCCCAAGGAATGAGGGGCACAAACAAATTTGTACTATATATAAGGCAACACTATTCCTGCGCAAACAAAAAGGCACATATATTTTGATGAGGTGTAGGGGGAGGGAAGAAACTCCCCCAAACAAATGACTTGAATGATGCCACCAATGATGACGCCAATATGGGTGCGCGTCTTTCCAACCCACTCAGCCACAAAGTAGGAAAAATGAAAATCATGTAACTCGTTTGGTGGAAGAAAATCCCTCTACCACATGG
The DNA here is from genome assembly GCF_000524495.1 of Plasmodium inui San Antonio 1. NCBI lineage: Eukaryota > Apicomplexa > Aconoidasida > Haemosporida > Plasmodiidae > Plasmodium > Plasmodium inui. The sequence goes on from NW_008481838.1 coordinate 146,625, forward strand.
GTTCCCTACGATATGGGCGGAGGAATTTTGGGAAGGGTCAGCAGGGGAATATTACAGAAGTCAATCGAGTCGTGTCTCCCCGCCAGATCAAAGTCGTCACTTAGGAGGAGCCTCGATTGCGTCTCCGCGGATGAGTCGATATTTAGGCCCTCAGCCACGATGCCGTATTCAGGTGTACTCTCCTTCCCATTGGCGTGCCCATACGCCCATGTCTCCAGCCTGGACTTGAGCAGCTTGGATTGCTCCTGCGTGGGTCGCACCTGGGTAAATTTCGTCTGCATAATTTTCTGCACAAAATTATGCTCCTTTTTCTGCGCATTTTTCTGCACAATTTTCTGAATGTCGTTTTGCCCACCCCTCTGTGTGGCCCTCTTTTGCTGCACCCCGCTTGTGTCCACCCTGTCGTACTTGAGGAGAATTTCCACCTCCATGTCGCTTCGTCTTCCTCGACTGCTGCAGAATGGGGAGCTCACAAGCGGCGCCCTAACCTTGGTCTTATGCTTTTTCAAAAGAACCGTTAGCGGAATGAACGTGCTGGAAACGAGCGTCTTCCTCGTCTGCCACGTCTGTCTCGTTCTCCCTTCCTGTTGTCCCGCCGGGTAGAGGCTACACCCCAGGGCTTCATCATTGGCATATGACTCTTCCGAGAGGGAGTCGCTCCAAAATGGGACATCATAGAAACATATCTGCAGAGACAAATTCTTCAAGCACATTTTCAAGAGGCCATAAGATGACTCCCCTTTCGTGTTCGCCTTGAGTACGAAGCCCGGAAGGTTCGCCGTGTTCACTGTGTTGTCTGTCTTCTCGGCACTCGTCGCGTTGGAAACTCTGCTCATTTCCGCTCGGGTTGGAAGTGCCAAAACAACTGCCGTGTTGATACCCGAATGGGGGTCATTCAAAAAGGGCCTGCTTACCGCCTGAATTTTATTTATGATATAGCCGTGTTCGGGGCTCACAAAATAGGGGAGCATATGACCCGATTGGATCCAGTCATAATTGCTCAGCACAACTTGAAACGACATTGCCATCCGTTCCTTGACTAACGTCGCCGCGTTAAATAATCTCTTCACCTTGACGTACAGTCGATAAGGAGACGGGTAAGCCTTTCCTAGATTCGTTCGGTCCATTTCCATGACCACGTCTTCATTTCTACGTTGGAGGGAATATAACTGGTTCGATCTGTGATCCCTGCGGAGGTTCCTACCTAGCACTGTAAATGAGTTGACTCCATTTGTGCATTCCTCATCAGTTGGATCCTTCACTGGAGCGACCTTCGATTCATCTCTTAATAGATTGTAATGATATATGGAGGTCCTCTTTTTACCCTTTTGCTCACGTGGAAGCAGATCGGCAGCACTTGTGCTTCTTCTGTACCTCTCTTCGGGGGACGCATCACGACTGTGGTGTTTGCTCAGGGTCGCTCTTCTTCTGTGTCCGTAATGAGGGAGAGACTCGATATCGTTTTCGACATGTCTGCACGTCTTTAGTGGATGCAGCTGCCCCTTCCGCTGTTCACACTTTGCGTCTCCTTTGTGGGGGCCCCAATGGCGCGACCGATTCTGCGAACAGTCTTGGTCTGCGCTTCCGCCGCACGGGGAACGTCCCACCTGGCCGCACAGCACCCGGTTGGAAAGCCCATGTTTAAGTTCACCTCTACGTTCACCTCTAATTGCACCTCTAACTCCACATCTGCTCGTCAATCCACTTGCGAGTCCACTCAAATAGTGCTTCCTATGCAGAGGGCACTCTTTGTTCTTCACCTGAGCACGACTACACGTGTGGGGTAGCGATATGTTCAGTTTGTGACTCTTCACTGCGCGCTTATTTTCTCTGTAAAAAATGATCATATCATTTAGGAACAACAAGAGGAAGAAACAGCTCCTGTCGTTTTGGTGGAGGTGCCACTTTTCCCAGTGGTTCAACAAACACCAGTCTCTCTGACTGAGAGGGTTTAATGCCTTCATCCTGTGCTTCCCTCGTAGAGGAGTTTCTCCTTCCCGGTGTCGCTCTGCCGAGGAGGAGGCGGTGGAAGAAGTGTCATCATCTTCTGTATCTTCCTGGGTAAAGGCAGAGAAGGGGGAGAAGGAAGACACGCAAGATGACGTTGAAGAAAACATGTTCGTCTTTTTTCCTCCCCTTTTGTTGAGTTTATGATAGAGTTCCTGAGGGGGTCCCTGATTGGCTGCTCCGACAAGGCCTTCGCGCGTTAGAAGCTTCTCTCGATTTAGAAGCCTTTCCCTCTTAACACTCCTAGTGCCTCTTCCCACTGTTACGCCTCCCCCGTTGGATGACCCACATTGCGCTTTCAACATACACTTGACGAAGTGAGACCACTCGACCACACCGAAGGAGTTGACCTCTCCGTTACACGGATGGAACTCTCGAAACAAATGAATCATCACGTTGGAAAAATGAGAGGACAATTTTCTTAAGGCTAAAATTAATAAGATATTCTCCACAGGAAAGAATAGCGACGTGTCTGCCCCCACATAATGTCGAAACAATCGGATAATGTAGTCCATGTAATTGGAGTAGACTGAATAACTCAGTGCATCCAAGAGAGTCTCAACCTTCACATATTTCTTGTAGTTTACTCTCCTCAGAACTTCGCCAAATAATTTCTCCAGAGTTGTCTTTCTCAATATGTCATTCTTTCCCTTCAGTATATTTTCATTATTTCTGTTTTTTTTTAGAAAATAAATTTTCACAAAATTGGGTATCGCAAAATGATCTCTCTTCTCGTAATTCCTTTCATCTTCTGTCCTTTTGATTTCATATTCGAATGAGACATAGCCAATGAGTCGTTTCTTTCGGAGTTCTCTTTCGTCTCTTCCGTTTTCCGCATTTCCGTTATCCAACAGTACGATCGAATTTTCCTTTTTTTCCCTTTCTATAGAGGATTTATTCCCAAGGATCGTTTCCTTCTCCCCTTTGCCATCATCTAAATGTGGCACAATTGCTAACTTTTCAGCTTCCTCCTTGGGATATGTCACCATCTCGGTTTCATTTCTCATTAGAACCCGGTCAGTAGAACCCATCCTTACATCTGAGCTGTCCAGAATCATATTCCTTTCCTTTTCCTCCTCAGAAAATGCATTCTCTCCATAAACACCATGAAACAAACTCTCCCAGCAAAATACAGCATCCGCATTTTCGTGTAAAATGTTTTTTATCTTAAAAAAGTGCTCTCCAATCGCGACATCCTCAGAAATGTGATTCAGTGAAATTAAAGCCTTCACAGTTATCTTCCCCTCCACGTATGGGCTGCTCCCCGAGTTGATAAATTCCCTATGCTTTATCTTCAAGTTGTGTATGCTTGACAGTTTGGCTGAGGAGTGGTTTCTTTTTATTTTTCTTTTTCTTTCTTTTTTTTTCTTCTCCTTCGCCTCCTCCTCCTTCAGTAGTTGCATGCTCGCTGATTGTGATTCTTCCCTGGAGGGGTGCGTCTGCTCACCGGGATTCACCGCTACGTTGTGAAGGGTTCCCGTACCTCCCTCTGCTTTGTCTCCATCAGGTGATGTACCGTTCGCTCGATTGCTCCGTCTGCGCATTGTACCGTTATCGGCATCATCTTCATCGTCCCCACCGCCCTCTTCTTCGCACCAACTTTCCAAACTTTCATCGCTACCCTTGGGGGAGGTGCCCCTCTTCTCCCAGCTGACCATTTGCGGGATGGACCTGGAGAGCAGCTCGTATGTCCCGTCGCCGTTATTTCCTCTACTGCTGCTACCGGTACTGCCACTCCCACCTGAGGTGTCCATCCTCTGATACACCTCCACGTAAACAGCTACAAACACGTCGTCCCCCCACCGGTCTGCATTTCCATTCCCGCTCAGTCTGCTAATCATTTTTCTAATCAAGCACGCTGGAAGGATTACCCAGTTAACGGTTAGGTAGACGTGACTGGTGTTGTTTTTCCATCGGTTCACCCTTCTGTCCTTATCTTTGATTTGGTACTCGTCCCTGCTGCTGTGCTTCTGGTTCGGATTCTCTCTGCAGGCGTGTCCTTCCAGTATGCCATCAACCAGGATGATCGAGTTTGGCGCAGCATAGTTGGTCTCATCCGCATCGCCCGCTTCATCCCCATAGCCACCACGTGTGACATTTCCTCCCCCCTGATCTGCCAAAAGAACCTCCCGACCATTTCTCAACCAAACGTATTCGCCGCTGCACTGGCGACTCATTTGGGTGGTCCCGTTTGTAATCCGTGGGTGCACCACAGGTGAGGCCGTCAATCCGTCTCTTCTCTGCCGGCTGTCAGTGAGAGTACAATTCGTCCTTCTGTGCATCGAGGTGGAGTTATCTTCCCCATGTGTGCAATGAGCAGTTCGATGAGCCGATTGGTCACTGCACCAATTGTTGCTTACTCCAGATTGGGTTCTTTTTATTAATTCCTTATTATTAGAATCTCTTTTTTCAGAGGCACGCATGATGGAAGAATTTAATTTTGCTAAGTCCACCTGATGGGGGCGCTGATGCGGGCTCTCTTCGGCTAGCTGTTCAACGCAGAAATTGGGACTAACCATTCTATGGCTAGTTTCAAATATGGGATCACCTGAACCCATTTTCGTCCTCTTATAATACATGTCTACATCTAAAAAGATAATGTTCTTATTATCCGCATCGGTTGGAATGAAACACAAAATCTTTTGGCTCTTCTTTTCCTCATTCCTCATGATGGAAAACATCTCCAGAATGTGCAGATCTGCTTCGGCTATGATGCTTCCTCCCCGGAGCAGTTTCAATTTGAAAATTTTTTTATTATGTTCGAAGAGCGTAATTATGTCTTTTTCCCTTACGGTCGAAAAGGTGTGCTCAAAGAGGTAATTCACGTGCAGGGAATCGCCACCTCTTCTGGTTTCTCCTCCAAGCGACATAGCACTCTCTGTGCAGATGTTATCCATCACAATTTCTTTCATGGCGAAGCAGCAGAAGTAGCTGAGTGAGATGGGAGCGCTCGGCTGACTAGGCTCGCTAGGCCCATTCTGGTGGATAGATTTATTATCCACGTTGGGCTCTCTCCCTCTCCACTTCTCGCTTTCCATTTTGCGCACAAAATTTTTCATCCCCGTAAACTCCTTTATTATAATCCTAAATCGATGTGCATAGAACTCCTTGCGGTGAAAAATCGGCATGAGTATCTTCTTCCACTTCCCTTTTATGTTCTTTTTGAACATCTTCACGAGTTGGTCTTTCCAAAGGGAGTGCCTCACGGGGGGGTCCTCTCGGTTGTCTTCTAATGTGTCACGGGGAGTGGCCTCACGGGGAGTGACGTCCCCCTCCGGATGGCTGCGCCACACAGGCTTCTCATTCCTCGCCACGTCCTCTACTCCGTTTTGAAAATTCTCTTTCTTTTTCTTCACATTGGATTCCTTGTCAGACGCTTCATGCACCTCTGCCACCCTGAGAGGGGGTTCTCCCTCCCCATTGCTATCATCCTCCACGCCGGGTAGACGAAATTCTGCGAGGAACGCCTCACAGGATTCCCTGGTCACATATTCATCCTTCATGTGCATGCGATTTACCCACTCGTAGGAAAAGTTGTACACAAATCTGTAGTTCGAAAAGGAGACTGCACCTTTCTCCGTGTCGAAAAAATGAACAAATTGATGCACATGAATTGGTGAGGAATGATTCTCTCCGAATAAGAAGTCTAATCTATCTCTGAGGAGAAATAAATTTAAATGAACCCCATTTAGAAACTCTTCTTTTTTCAAAACAAAGTCATCCGGTATGATAGAGTCTAACTTGTTCTCTTCCATGTTGAGCAGCAGATGACATGCATTTTTCATTTCTTTCTTTACGATATCTTTTTTCCCTGCTCGTTTGATTCCATAATACATTTGCTCATGTGTGAGGTTGCTTTTCGATTTCAAATTGGCTAGCTTGATGAAGAAAAAAAATAAAATTCTTCCCATGGTTAGGCTGTTAAAACGGAAGTGGTAGAAGTATGTCCTAGGTAGCGCTTTAATTTTTGCTAAATTTGTGTACACCGCTTGATGACTGCCATGGTGAATCTTCTTTTTTTGTTCTTCCTCCTTTGCGTTTTCCTTCCTTGGGATTGCCTTTCGGAGCGGTTCTTTCTTAGAGGGGGCCGTCCCCGAGTGGACCCGCCTTCTGATGGGGCAAGACGACAACTGGTGGTCACTTGTGGGCATCTTTTCCGTGTAGCTGTCTTTTTTGTGAAAATTATTTCTTGATACAGATTTTTCCACATCCTTTTCTCTGTTACGGTTGTCTTCGAATGGGTATTCCTCCCCCCCTCCATGCCGCTCCACCTCCTTCCGTGCCGCCCTCCTCGCCAGGCGCAACAAATTCGGCAGGTTGATGTACGCCTTCAAGATGTAGGGGCCCGGCTTCCCCGCCTCGTGCAGCTCAAACTTCTTAGAATCGTAAATGACGCAGAATTTGTTGAGCGGCTGGAAAAAGTCGTACAACTCAGCCCAGGAAAGAAACAAACCATGCAGGGACAAAATGTTCTTGAGCTTATCACATGACATCAAATGGTGTTTATCCATTGGTTCAAAATTGGTATGCACAATGCGCTGATGATGTTTGCAAAAAAATACATTTTCATTTTTAAAAAAAAATCTGAACAGCTTTCCCTTTAACTCCGCATTATAGTATTCACCTTGCCTGTATAGGTCATTTAAAAAACTTTTCGTTGAAAAAAAATTGTGGCAGGAATTTCTCAAGTGGAGAGATGTCATGTCTACTACGAAGGAGTACTTCTTCACAAATAATGCCATGTCTTCTTCAGAAAAAATATGATTAAAATTTTTTGAGAGGACATAAATGAAGGAGTCTTTTTTATCGATATGTGCGAACAATCGGTTGATGTTTAGTCCTGTCAAAATGCACTCATTAAATAATGCCCTCACGTACACGTTGGTCATGTGCGTCGTGAAGATTCTGTCCTGTGTGATGTACTTATTGTGGAGTAGGCTCCTCCGATTGATCCCGCGTACATCGGACAGAAGCAGCTTGTTGAAGGCAATCACATACTTGACATTCTTTACGTACAGTTCGTTCCATTCATCAGAATCACGATCAGTTCTGTTCCTCCCCAGGGGGATAGGACTCTTCCTTGGACAATCCCTCTTCCTTCCTGTAGGAAGATCTGCCCAAAGGGAAGAACGGCCACTCCCCTTGGGCCTCATCAAATCCCACACCGTATTATAGCAATCGTTGAAAAGGGTGACTCCATTGGGGAGTCTCATAATGTAATTATTCACCTCTAGACAGCTCCACAGATTTAAAAGGAACTCACTGATTCTGATGTCCAGCGCTTCAAATATGCTATACATTTTGTTCCACTCTTTGGAGTCAAAACTGCCTGACCTGGTCATAATATTTTCCACGCGATGCAAAAAAGTTATCCTCGAATTTTTCTCCTCATAATTAACAGAAAACCGTTTCGTGAGATAAGCAGCATGCCCATCTTTATAAATGTGCACAATTTTTTTTAGCAGATCGCAAAGTAGAAGGAGATATGGATACACCACCCCCTTGTACTCTTGGCTCGTAAATTTCTTCTCCTCACAGCATATGCGCACTTCCTTATATAGAAATGGGGAGTGATTAGGTCTGTCTTTCTCCCTTTTCTTTGCACCATTAGGCGGTACGTACGTGTGTTTATTCTCCCCCTTTGGCGGGGTACATCCTGGCGCACTTCTCTCCCCCCTCTGAGAGTACTGATCCTTCAATTTCCCCCGATAGAAGATCCACTCCTGCTCGTGAAAGGACAAATCCACCGATTCGTTGTTCGCCACTTTGCAACAGAAAACAAACAGGTAAAAGAACTCCCGGATGTGCCCCACCACGTGTTTATTCCTTTTGAGAAACTGCACAAGTGGTGTCTCCCCCGACTCTGTGCTCCCCGTTCGTCTCCCCAAACCTGCATCATAGCTACCGCTTCTGTTCCAATTGGCGTTAAAACTCACGGCACTCTGGGTTATTGCGCTACGACTCCGTCCCAGGCAGGGCCCCAGCGGGGAGTGAGAAACCTCGGTCATTCCCTTCCCCAGGTTCTCCACGGCCAGGCGCAAATTGGCTAGATTCTTTTTGAAATTCTTCGAAAATAGGTGAGTCTTTCCCTTCAGTAAAGTTTGAAGTGAGGAGGCCGACTTCGTTATGGTGGGTCCACCCGAGGGGCGCATCCCTCCTCCACTTGGGTTAACCCCTTCACTGTGTCCCTTCCGAATTGCCTCTTTACCACTGCGATGGTCCCCATTTATGACCACTATCAGCCTTAGAAGGTCCTCCCTAAAGGAGTCATCATCGATACGCTCGCACTGACTCACACATTTGTCTTTGCAAATTTGCCAGAAATCGTAAAACGTATAAGTATCATTCGCGTAATCATCCACATTTACAGAGTTCATTTCGCACCTGAACATGTTCATAAAAAAGTAGTGCTTTATTAGTTCTTCTCCTCTTAAGGTGCCATTCTCAGAAAGGTAAAAAAATAAACTGTACAGGGGGAGGGTTGCCAACATGTCGGTCCCCCACGATGTTGGATCCGAGACAGTGTTCTCTATGGAAGTGGCCCACTCTTCCCGCACAATTACTAATCTGCTTCTCTGGGGAATATGGCTCACTCTGTTTGGGGTCTCCACTTGGTTTGTCTTCTTAAAAATGGCTAGCTCTTTCCTCCTTTGTTTGACGCTGTCCAAGAGGGCCCTCGCATGGTACTCAGCGCCCTGCTCCGCCTGTACCTCGGCGAGCACCTCCGTGTGTACCTTCGCGTGCGCCTCCCCCCGGTGGAACTCAAAGTGGGCTCTGTTCCAGTTCAGCCAATAAGCCTCCATGCAGTCGTAAAAAATTAGCTTGTTGTTTACGCTGGTGAAGGAGGTCAAGTCGTAGGTTAACAAATTAGAAAACAAGAGGCGAAGATAATTTCTGGAGAAATCTAAATTGAGATTCTCAACGGTTGCGTAAAAATCGCTGTATGTGAAAATATTCTTTTTGGAGAAAGCCTGTATCCCTATGTCCTTCTCTTTTAGGAGAGAGAAAAAATCTTCCAGTGTGCTACCTGAAAATATGTTTCCTCCGATTTGTTCGTTAAGGTAGTGCCTTTCCATAATCTTCTTTATGTTATGTTGGTGATTGATGGCGGTGAAGTCTTGCAGCAGGGAGGTGTTCTCATGTTGGCGTTCCTCCAAATGATTTCCCCCCCACACTGTTGCTTCCACCCCGTTTGCAGCAACGCCGTCATCGTTATCTCCTCCCCTGTTTACAATTACCTCTCTTGCGTACCAGTTCAGTACCTTCAGGGCAATCTCATAAGATGTGTAAAGACCCAACAGATCAAACAGCATCAGCAAATCCATTTTATCATTTTGTTCATTCCGATCCTTTCCCCTTCTTCTCCCAAAGTACCGAAACAGACACTCCGAAATGTATTCCACAGTTATAAGCCCACTCACAATTTTGCCATGTAGAATGATGACTATATATTTGAAACTGTTCCTTATGTCTTTCCTTGGTCTACTGGTATTTTTTCTCTCATCTGTGGCATTGCAAAAAGACGTTGTCTTTGTTACGCTCATGTGTTTTTGCCTCTTTACATTTGAGAGTGCATCATTGGATGTTTTTCTTGCCATCGTGTGATCACCTGTTTGGTCCTTCCGTCCCCGGTCATTTAAACCGCTTACCAAGCTGCGATTATTTTGCGTCTCTGTTATGATAGTAGGAGACTCCCCCCACGGTTCCTTCGCACCATCATAATTTTGTGCATCCGTTTGGGCCTCCCCCCTGGGGGTATTCTCCTCCTGCACAGGGGAGCCCCCCTCAATAATTTCACTGCTCTTATCGGGGTCCCCCGTGAGGAGTGCTTCATCCTTGTCACTGCTCTTCAGCATGAAGAGAGCCACTTGCCCTCCCTCATCGCCGCGCTCAGATTTGGGGTCCGCTTCGTTGTCCGCTTCCTGGCCAGACGTATCGCCTGTCTGATCGGGCACCCCACCTTCCGCTTGGGCCCCTCCACGGGGGGAAGACACGACCATTCCGTTAGAGATCCTTCCGTCTGTGCTGCCCTCCATGCCGTCACAAAGGGGGAATCGCTTTGCTTCCACTTCCCTAGGTTCGTCCCCTGGGGAGGTCTCGGTGGGGTCACTGCGCTGGCTTCGCCCAACAGGCGCGTTTCCTTGTAGACCCCCCCCCGAGGCGTGCTGTTGCACGTACATATGGTAGAGGGCCAAGAAAAAGCTCAAATTAAGGGACTCGATGCCCTTGATAACGTTCACGAGGACGCGCCCATCCGTCCGCGAATAGTTGCACTGTGTCTGCAACAGGTATTTCACCAGGAAAAATAAATCCTGGTTGGAGAAATCCCTATTGTTGAACCTAGTCAGCATAAATCTGACAGAGTGTAAAAACAGGAGAGAGGTGCAAGAACATACATTTTCTTCCTCTTTTAAGAAACGTCCTAAATTTTCATCGGCAGTACCCTGATCAATGGATGAACTCCTCAGTGCCTCGGAAGAAAAGTACCTTTTGATCCTCGCTGAGTAATAGTTTTTTGTCTGCAGATTCATTTTTCCTAGTTCATTTTCTAGGAACTCTATTGTGACCTGGTTCTCGTAAAAGGATCCAAAAAGTCTCAACAAAATGTCGTAACCATACACAGTATTTTTCAATTCCTCGACTCCTCTTTTTATGATCAGGGCGGAGAAGGCTGAGAAATAAATTTCTTTCCTTTCCTTGTCAAAGAACAGTAAGCACAACTCATCGAATACAGTGGAGTCCACAAAAACGATGCCGACCTCTTGAAAAAAAATGAAAAATTCTTCTTTGCTTATGTACCTATCGTCGTCAATGTATAGGTTGTCCAAATATTCACACACATCATTAAGAAGCATTTTTTTTCTATTTCGAATGAATAATTTGTTTGTTAATTTTTCCCACTTGGTAAAAATCTTGTCAATATATTCTTCAAAGTGTGTTTTCAAAATATATCTCTCATCCTTTTTGGTTGTGTTTTTTTTCATGTCTGCTATCATCAGGTGGACTGTGTCTTCCTTCATTCCTCGTAGAAGCAGTTCTTCTTTGATGAATTCGATTGGAAGGTAGATCGCTGGGTCTTTTTTCCTCTTCGCTGCTTTCTCCCTCTTCCTTCGCCGCGACACCCTTTTTTGCGTCCGCTCCTCCGGGACATCCTCATCATTGTTGATGCTATTTACACTCCCGCCGCTGTCCTCAACGTGATCCTCGCTTCTCTGATCATCGCCTCTCTCATCATCGCTTCCCTGATCATCACCTTTCTCATCATCGCTTCCCTGATCATCACCTTTCTCATCATCGCTTGTTTGGTCCCTCCCCGCTGCACTCTTGCGGGCCCTCTCCATAACGCTGGCGATCAGAGCACTACTACGCACGTCCTTCTGCAACACTTCCCTCTGTAACTCATACACGTAGTACTCACTGTTCTGCAGGCTCTCCGAGTCATATATAAAATATTGCTCATTGATGGACATCGAAGACTTTTCTTCCCCCGGTGGGTCGCTATCCGACGGGGCGAACCTCTTCCCCAAGGACTGCTCTCCTCCCGATAGAGAAAAGACAGAACTCGTTAGTGATTCATCGGTGCGATCATCCCTATTCGATAGGGAATGTTTCCCCTCATTGGCATAACTTTCGATGTATTTCTCACAAAACTGTCGCACATTTTCTTGTCTGTTCTTCTGTCCTCTCACCAGAATGACCCAGAACATAAAGTTCATATTTTCGTAAAACTGATGGGTCATCTCGAAGTGTTTCTCCAAACAGATCACTTGTTCTTTTTGGATAATATCCTCCAAGGGGATGTTTACTATTCCAACGCAGTCTCTACTCTCCTCTTGGTCGTCATAGTGCCAACCCTGGCGACCCCTCCTTCTTTTGTCCTTCCCAGTGGAGTCCCTCCACACCTCTAGTATCACCTCCCGCAGTTCACTCACCCTCCTCTTTGAGTGTACAAAAAAGTCAAATGTTTTTTCCTCCTCCAGCGTGAAACTTCTATAGTCATACTTTTCCTCTTTGGTGAACCTTACACATATGGACATGTTATCAAAGCGCCTCTTCGACAGGTTCAGCATTTTGTGCACGTAGATGTACAACACATCGTTCGCATCACGATTCGTGCAATGTGCGACCGTTTGGGAGGATGCTCCAACTTGGCCCGTCTGCTCCTCGTCAGTGAATACCCCCTGGGGGGATCTCCCCTGTGGGTTTTCCCCTTGTGTGTATCCCCCTTGTGCGCTTTCCCCTTGTGTGTATCCTGCTTTTGCGCTTTCCCCTTGTGTGTTTTCCCCCCCTGAGCAGTAGCTACGGTTACTCTCGCAACTTTGGATAATCTGCTCCTGCGGGACGACATGGCCAATTTGGTCACAAATTTCGTCATAATGACTTCGACCCTCTCGTGGTTGAACCCTTTCTCGTCGTGAGGGCTCCGTCAAGGAACGCCCCTCGGACGTTTTCCCCTTTCTGAGGAGATGATAATTATCTTCCCCTTTTGACAGGTACAGCATGGCAAGCTGCAGGTAGACCATGACAAGTGGGCGCTTCACCAAGTGGGAGGAACTCCCCCATGGGAGACACAATTCTCTCAGTGGTGCTTCCACATCGATTTTGCATATAAAAGGGACTTCGCCATACGCCAGAATTTCGTACCAGTCAGGAACAACGAATGGTCGATTTAGCGACTTGACGATGGTAACATTCTTCCGCTGCAGAGTATGCAATTTGGATGAGCTCATTTTTTTCTTTTTTTTTTTTTTCCTTCCTCGCTGTTCACACTCACTGGCGCATAGTAAAATGGCTACCTTTTCGACGCTCTCAAAAAGTTGTCTTTCTACCTTATAATGTATATCTTCCCCAAACTCGATAAAGTTCTCATTCACATGTCTGCTTTTTAGGCAAAAATTATCGTACTTGATGGAGGCGTCCTGTCTATAGGTCTTTCCTTCATTCCTCCCTTTTTTGTGATTTACATAATTACCGCTTCTCTTACCATTGGTATCCTTTTTTTCCCCCTTCATAGCGATCCTTTCTAAATTGGACAAATCCAGCTGTTCATCCTTTGACCGCATCCTACATGTACTCAGATCATTTAGGCTAGCACTCCCTCCACGTTGTTCTTCCCCCATTCCGTCAGACTGCCCCTCATACGAAATGGGAACACAAATGGATAGACAGAATTTGTCAAAAAATTGGAGCTTCTTTTTAAATGTTTCCTCAATTTTTAATCTGGACAATCGGATTACAACTTCTACGAGCTCATCATCCCTTTTTTCACCTCGTGAATGGCTCCTTATCACTATGGGGTGGTTCGCAGATCCTTCTGCGTCCTTTCCCCTTTGCGGCCACGAGCCATCAAGGAGGGTCTCCCCGCTGTTACCCTCTCGGATAAGCTCTCCTGTGAAGTATTGGGAATCTATCCGACTTATTCGCATACCGTTTCTGGCGTTCCTATATTGTCTGGTGTCCTTACCTTGGCTGGCTTCCCTACCTTGGCTGGCTTCCCCACATTGGCTTCCCTCACTGCCCAGTGGTACTCCATCACTCACGTCGAACTCACCACTGGAGGGGGACGCCAAATCTCCGACCGAACGGATTGAATAAAGAAAGTCTTTCGTCTTATCCACTCCATTCGCTTCTGCATGGACGTTACAATCGGGGCTGCTCAATTTTGTGGCATCGTCTCCACTGTTCAGCTTGTTAGGCCCACCCCCGCTATGCTTACCCCCGTTAGTCTCACTATCCAACGCCACAGTGAAGGAGTCACCTAGAGGCTCCCCCTGCGCCCCCTTGGAACTCAGAGAGCTACGGAAGTCGCTGCTCATCAGAAGCTGCTCAATAATGCCTCCTCCCTTAGTGCAGTCATTTTTGTCTTCTTCATTTGGAGTGTGCCAAATCGTTGCCTCCTCCCTTAAGGCCAATTTCGAATGAGAATTATTATCGCCCGTTCCGCTTCCTTCCGCATGCAACGAACCCTTTGCACTAATTTTTACGACTGCTCCATCGCTAAAAGATAGCTGTCTTATTTTCTTTACCTCGCTAAGTAGCATGGTACTCGTCTGATAATCCTTAACATCTGAGAGAGTCAATCTTTGACGCTCTATTTTTTGCTTCAGTTGGAGTAGGTTCATCCTGGAAGGGAATCCCGCATATGGATCTCCTTTTTGGGGAGGCTCCTCATGTTTACTAATTGGGTCCCTCTCATTCTCTGGGGGAACCGACACAGCTGCTGCTCCTTCGTCTGTTGTTTCCTTTTCTGTGATCTTTGCGTTCTCCTCCAGATGTGTGCTGGTGTGAGGATTTGGGTTGTCCACTCCTCCGATATTGTCGTCCCAATTAGACATCCGTCGAGGTTCTTTTTCCTCCTCCTCCTCTTCCATCGATTCTGTCACATCCTGTACCTTATCCACACCCTCCAGTGTGGCGCCTAACTGTGATGATTCCCTAGGGGTACTTAGAAGGCCCGGCATGAATCTTATGTGTTCACTAATAAGCTTGTTAACAATTTTGTATTCTTTGAGCTCATTTTTTATCAGAGTCCTGTTCCTTTCTTGGAGTGCTTTAATTTCTTCGAGGGTCTTCTTGCTTTTGTCCCTGCCCGCGGCCAACACGTTGAAGAGCGTGCTGTCCACGGAGGAGCCCACGCTTGTGCACACATCGTCACTCATTTTGTTTCAGTGCAGTTGTAGGGGTAGTTAATTCGGGGCGTGCCGCGCCGGCATGGAGGTGTGTCCCCATGTAGGTATGTAAATAACTACGTAGGCAAGTACGTGCCTGCCAATTAGGCCTCCCCGCCGAGGATAAAAAAAAAAAAAAAAAAAAAAAAAAGGAGCCAGCTAAGCTAAGCGGTGACGTGGTGAAGCGCACAATATGCCGACAACCCCTCCGTACCCATACATACAAATGTCTGTACGGTCAAATGGGTATTAAAAAAAAAGGAGACTAAAGCAGGTGTAGCTAAATGTAGAAGGACAGAAAGTGAAGAAACAAACAGGGGAACATATTTAAGCGAGTTGTATGAAAAAAGAAAAAAAAAAGGCGTGCTTTCAAACATGCACATTGTAGTGAGGTTTAGGAGAAAAAAAAAAAATTATTGTACAGTTGACAGGGGAAAATACCACTACCATCCCTTTACAACAAGATTAGAACAAAATGCAGGGGCCCCCAAGGGATGACAAGATTTATGGGATAAGCGAAATGGGAGCAGGGAAATGTTGAAACGGTTTACCAGGGCTATACAACGCTGTGAAATTGGACAGAAATTTGTGCACTCGCGGATCTGTACACATGTGTATACGCTTGCATTTGCCCGCGATTTCGCCCTTCCGCTAAGCTTCTCCCGTCCATGGACTGCCGCTTCCCCCGCGTATGCTCGCGCAAGGGTGGCTGAAAACGAAAAAAAAGGCCTACGTCCAGTCGCCAAAGGGGAAGCGCCCTGCGCGTAGTAGGTTCATAATGGAAACTTAAAAAGCGGGAGACGCGGAGAAGTGGAAAAAAAAAGGGAAAAAAAAGAAAAAATTCACCAGAAAAAAAAAATAAAATGAATAAGATGAGCAGCATAAGCCTCACTTGTCACAAGCTCACTGTTGACCTGTTCAGTTTGAAAAAAAAAAAAGTGAAACACGGAGAAGTCGTTTCTTCCCAGTAGCATGTCCACATAAGGTTACACTTGGACTCCAGCGAAATTCTTTTTTTTTTTTCTTCTTTTTCCCCAGAAGGTGAAATACGTTTTTCCGTTCTGAGCGTATTCTCACTGGTGGGTAAATGGCGAAAACGAGGACAAAAAAAAAAAAATGAAACGAACAAGTGCCCCCCTTCATATGTACCTAGCGCGAAATGTTGGCGTTCCGTCGCGCCTTCCTTAAATCATGCGTGTATACAATTGCGCGGGAAGACTGCCCACGACGAAAGAATTCACAGGCGACCTCAAAAAAAGGAACACACATAAGTACACATGAACGTACGCATAAACATACTCATAAATACAAACGTTTGTTCCTTGTTTGGTGTTACTTGTTTCTTGTTTTCCGTTTTTTTTTTTTTTTCTAACCCCCGCACAGTGGACCTATTAATCACGCCCAAGTGCTTTTATTTTTTTTTTGTCTGTTTGTTTGTTCGCCCCCTTAGCAGCTCACCGGGAATCAGCCATCCAGCTGACCAACTTCCCCGTTAGACTACCACCCGAAGAACTCCACCTTCTACGTTTGTTTTTTTAGGCGACCCTTTTTTGCCGCCCTCTTTTGTCGCCTTTTTTTTGCTGCCCTTTTCGCTCCCCACTGCACAACATGCCAAATGACTTCATGAAGAATGCCGAGGTTAACAGAAAAGACAACAAGGTAATGATCATGGTGATGGAGCAACAGTGAGACCGGGGAGGAGGGGTCCGTGCCTTCCGGCCGGGTTTGCGCATGTACACACGCTGGCACACTGGGCAACCGTAGGCCTACTCGCCACGCCACCGCGAGGGCAGCGCCATCACCTGGTCACCATCACTTGCCGCCTCCCCCCCGTTGCAGTTCCCCTATTGTGTCGTGTTCTCCTACCTACCATGCGCGTCCACGTTCATCCCCGTAGTGGGGCATGTCGGTAAGAAGAGCCATTTTTTTTCTAAAGTGGATTCTTTCACCCCTGAAACGATGACAATGTAGGGATTCCCCCGTGCAGATGGTTGTGTCTATCTCCCCCTCTTTCTTTCTCTTTTTTTTTTTTTTCCTATCCCTCGCAGGAATCGGCACATCATCAGGCCTAATTCACGACTTCTCCGGATCATACAGTATCTCCATTGGTACTGCTCCCCTGCATGTTTTTTCTGAGTGGACTATTCACCTTAGTCACATACACCCTCCTTTATGTTCTCCCATCCAGAGTTACTGGTTGCACAATCTGAGCCGATTTGAAGAGACAATCTTCCTGCCACTGCTCAATCTCGACACTCTGCCTTTCCCCCATGCGCTTCTTATTTGTTTCCTTCTTCCAAACCAGACAATATGGCATTTAGCGACCCAATGAAGTATTGGCAGTTGGACAAGAATAAACTTCCTCTGGCCATCACTGACAAGGTAGGGTAGGAGGAGGGAGATTTCCCCGAGCTGCTCCAGAGTTCTCCACTGTAAAAAGGTGACTTACCACCTACCACAAAGCACCTACCACAAAATACCTATCACGAAACATCTACCACTTACCCAGTTCTACGATGACGCAATCTTCCAAGCGGACGACGTTTTTTCCAAAAGGAAGGTAAAAGCTACGCTCTTCCTCCGCGGGGGCACGAGGTGTCCCCCTTTCCAAATGAACCAATGCGGTTCCCCCTCATTCGCTTATCCACCCACATGTTACCCGATTCTCCTGTCCAATGTAGCATAATCTATTCGTGTAAGACAAAAAAAGGGAGAAAAAAAAGAAAAAAAAAAAAAAGACATCCTCTAAATGACCCGACGGAAAATCACAAAACATCCTCCTTTACGAAGGACAAAAAAAAAGGAGAAATCTTTTTTTAAATAAATTCCCCTTGCAGTAACAACTGCCACCACCACGTCGCCATGGTCCTGAATAGTATAAAGTATAAGGGGAGATCCGACTGGTACGTTAGCCCCCGAGTGTGAGTTCACTTTTTTCTTTTTCCACACTACAGATATATATATGTATATATTTATTTATTTGTCCATTCATTTATGTGCACGCATAGCGAAATCGATGGCTACGCTGTGCGTGGGATCCCCTATCCAGTTCGTACGTCTGCATTTTGTGTCTGTTCCCAGGGGCGTTCCTCTACCCAATTTTGATTAATCCCTGGATGAGCCTCCCACCACTTTTCCCCCTGTTCCACAGGACCCCTTTCAAGGTGGCCCTAAATCTGGTGATCCATGGCCATTTCGTCTCGTAAGCGCGTGAAGAGATCAAATGCAACTTGTTTGAAAAGGGCGCACAGACTGACCACCGAGACTGATCACCCAAAGTGACCGCCCACATTTGTTAAGCTCTCTACACCCCTCCTTACATCGTCGTTCCCTTCCCCCGTGCACCCATGCAGGTGGAAATACTTTTTCGTGCTATACGGACCCTTCCTGTTTATCCTCCTGCTGTTGGTCTTCCTCGCAGTCGCCTTTTAGTTCATGTTAGCCACGCTAAATTCGATACGGAAAAAATGAAATATATTTTTTTTCTTTCTTTTACACCTTCACAATTGTGCACGTCGCACAGGAGAACAGATGAGACCCTACTGTTCCAATTACACACATGACTTTATGCACATACGTAGGGATACAATTGGACGTCTCTATCATCCGACGTGGAGAAAATGCGTCCCCGCATTTCCTAGATATGTTAGCCCTGGTAGGGAAAGCCCTTCCCCCCAAAACAGACGTCCCCATACACACATACTAGAGCCCTATATATACACATCGTGGCGCACTTTGGAGAAGACTTAACTGTAGTCCTTCGTTCATCTGCCTGTTTTGCTCTCCATCCCATGTTTTCCGTCGAATTCGCACCATCTGCCTGGTTTCCTTTTCCCTTTTTTTTGTGTTATTATGCGTGTTTTTCTCGGTTTGCCTCTCCCCCCTATTTAGTTCCGTTTCTGTAACTAACTCACCGACTGATTGATTGGATGACTGATTAACGTTCGCTACTTTGCGAGCTGCGCGATTTGATGGCAGCCACTATCGCTTTGAATGCCGCCACAAGTGCTGGGGTAATTATCGCACTGTTATTGTTTTTTCTTTCTTTTCTCATGTCGCGTGAGCATGAGGCATGCACATAGAGAAATGCCAAATGAAAAAAAAAAAAAAAAAGAAAAAAAAGAAAAAAAGAAAAAAAAGAAAAAAAAAACATAGCAAAACAAAGCAAACCAAAACAGTAACGCCACAACATTTTCAACTCAACTTCTATTCTCACCCTTTGCGAAATAAACGCCCCTTTTTAAATTCCAATCAACCAACTTTGCCTTTCCACTTCACAAAAAAAAGGAAACGAAAAAGTAAAGGAGTAGTTACATCCACCTGGCTCTGCAGAGCACCACCATTTTCCTGACCTTCTTGTGCGGGTCCACGGACGCGATAGACAAGTACCACTTAATCTGCAAAGGGGGGGGAAAAGGCGCGATGGTTAGCGGCACAACGTGGTCAGCGATGCAATATTAAGATGGGAAGACATACCACGTGGGAGAAGCAACGCAGATGGAAGCCACCCCGGAAGGGCAGCTACCCCGGGAAGATAGGCACCCTTCTCCCCCCAAACTGGGGGAGACACTTACGTCCTGGATGATATCATAGGGTAGGAAAGACTTGTAGTTTAAAAACGAAATGATATAAAAAATACAGGCGCACTGATACCTAGCCAAAGGCAGCGGTATAGACACGATTAACTTGAGCAGGCTCTTCACCAGGCGACATTTGTACGACAATAAAAATTGGACGTTCTCCTGAAGAGCGCCTTTCGGAGGTGCTTCGGGAGACGCTCCTATGGGGGATGACCCATCCCAGGACCCCCAAATATGTCTTTCCTTTGACAACACGAAATTGAAAAGATTCATTATGAGATAGAGGAGGCGCAGGGCCAGCACCAGGAGTAGTGACACAAGTTCCCTCCCGATTAGGTGCTCCCCCGTACGTTCATGGTGTTCTCCCCCGATTGGAGACTCATCCGTAGGTTCATGCCCTTCTCCTTTCGCACCTGGGCCCTCCGCCCCCTCGGCAAACAGAACACGAACGAGCTCAGCGTTGGTCCGCAGCACCCTGTTAATGTACCTCTTGTTGCTACGCGTGTATTCCCCTTTGCTTATAAAAAAATTCGAAATTTTACCTATCCCTTTGAGTATGCAAATCTCCATGACGTTGTAATGCTCGTGTAGTGCCCCCTCCATGGGTGTGTTCAGCAGCACAATGGACGCCAGGTGGACTAGACACAGGTACTTACAGTTGTACTTTAGTATCTTATTCTCTTTGCGCTTCTGTAACAGGGAGAAGAAGTTACTACCCTTTGGGGGGTGCCCATCTGATTGGTTTTCCTTTGGGGGGTGACTATCACTGTGTAGTTCCACCTGCTGATGAGATCCATCCATACCGTTAATCATTCCTCGCGCGAGGGAATCGGAGAGGTGTTGATCTGAGCTGTATTCCCTTTTAACCTTGTCCATTGTCTGCGTCTCCTGCGCTACTGACTTCGAAATGCCCGTATCGCTGCTCTCATCCCAGGAGCGCAAATAGGTGTTGAGTTTCTCCAAAAAAATTAGCGTCTTCTCATTCCTCCTGATGACATCAAAGGGAAGAGAGTAATCAAAAGAGAACTTCTCCCTCTGCATGAGCCAAATGAATTCCGACATGGAAAGGAACCTCTCAGTCACATCGATGAAGTAGACATAATTATACATGGTACAAATAAAGTGCAACAAATCTTTTCTACATAAGGTGAGGAAAGCATCGCTGGGGGTGAAGGCAACACGGTTATAATTCTCTTCCCTTAACAGAAGCTTCGTATCTATGTTGTGAATGACTGAGTAAATGTGACTGTACACATGGGAGGGGTACAGGTAGAAATGCCAGATCAGTACGTGCTTAAATGTGTGCTGGTGAAGGGAAGCACTTGCCACGCTGTCGCATACGAGTTGCAGATTTTCCTCTGCCACTTCGTGTGAGCTATGTTTCCACAGGTGAACTGTCAAATCGTAGTTGAGGGACAAATGCTGGGCGAAGAAATGGAGGAAATGTCGGCGAAGGAAGAAGTTGCCCTCGTCTCTGTCACTACTGATGTTGTTCTGTTCATTCTCTTCGCCACCTCCAGTGGACTGACCCACGGCTAGGCGCATGACCCCTTTCAAATGGACTACTCTGATTGCTCCCTCTTCGTGAGGGCTAAATATCACAGACTTCAGTTCCCCTGTGATGGGCCCCTTTCGATTGTTCTCCTTCAAGGAGGTTCTATCGAGCAATCGAATTTCTATCACGTTGGCAGTCTGTTTTTCTCTCAAGTGATATTCTTTTTCGCCTCTACTGTAAAATATTTGGGAAAACTGGGGGTCCTCTTCGCCAAAGTAGACACAATCTAGAAGATAGAACAGCCGGTTTGTTGGGTCTTGGGTGGGGGCTTCGAAAAGTGTGCTCAGAAGGTGGACCAGTGGAGATTCGTCTATCCCGGAAGGTGCTTCTCCCCCCATGGAAGCGGCTTCTCCCACGTTGCTCCCCTTTTCCCACCTGCGTATAAATGCCTCATACGTCGCTGCATACAGGTCGATGAAGCGCTTAAAAGATAATGCACCATTTAAGGTTATGCCAAGTTCGTCGACCAAATCGAATGGGGATAGAATGAAGCTCACCATTTTGTGAATGCCATCCCAGTTATGCAGTAGGATGCCTACAATCTGTAGGGCGCATCTGTGAACACTTTCTAAATTGGCACGATCCAGGTGGAGAAGACAATCTGATACGTGGTCGCCACGCCAGAAGGGGACTTCCCCTTCCTTGAAATGCTCCTTAGCTTTTTGGTGTAAAAATTTTGAGACGTATTCCCGTGAGGGGCGTGCACTTCCATTCTTCGCGGCTGTGGTCAGATTCTCCCAAGAGGTACTCCCTCCACTTGAGTCCCTCTCACAGGTAGTAACGCGGTTGGGCGAGGACCTCTCCAAGGGGAGGTTAAATAAAAAGATGTACATGCACAATTTTAATAATCTCTGCATGTGGTGTTGTCCTATTTGTGTGTGGATGGACAGGAGGGCAGGTAAAAAAAGCAACAGAAGGGGGTTCATCACACGTGAGGAGAATTTCTCCCCACGAAAATTGTCCAAGTGATAACTCTCTTCAATGCTTCCTCCAAAGATATCATCCTTATCGGACATGTATGGGTATACGTCCTCACCTACACAGCAATCGATCAGCGTCTCGATAAACTCTCTCTTCTTCGCTTCACTCATGGTGATAAATATATGATTCACGTTTTTTTTTACTTTCCGATATAGGTAACTAGCCAGAGTGCACATTTCTGCATCCCCTTCTTCCATTGCTTCTCCCCTCCAATCTTCACAAATTATATGACTGGTTAAGGTCATTTTTAAAATGTACAGCAATGTGGCCGTCTCGAAGACGTTTACATTACGGAACGGGTTGCTGCTGGTGAGATATGTCAAGGGACTTATTTGGGAATATCCCATCATCCCAGTTTCCCGCCTCCTGCTGATTTGTCCCCTCGGTTGTATATTTTTCACTTCATTTATTGGAATAAATCCCTTCAAATTGTTCACATATGTCCCGTAGTAACTGAGCTCCTCATTGCTATTCACTATTCGAATGCATTTCAGATTATCTACTCTGCTGTTTCCCTTGTGTTTTTCCTCCTCTTTTGAGGTTCCTTCTGAGAGGATGCCCCTCACGACTGCCTCCTCGTAGAGATAATTTATACAGAGTTCCATCACTTCCATGTTGTTCACAAGAAGATGCGGTTTGCAAAGTTCGTTTTTTAGCTTGTCTTGGTTTTTCCTTTCATGTGGTGACCCATCTGAAACTGCAGACGGATCACGTCCACTTCTCCGCATGACCCTCTCACACGTCTTGTAAATCTGCCAATACGCTACACTTACTATGTAGGCAAGATAAAACGATGTGATGTCTTCTCCATTTGTCGGTTCACACATGGTGACCTTAAACGATTGGCTTTCCCACGTTGTGTCTCCCTCTTCCTCTTCTGCTTCACCGCAACGTTTTTTTTTCTTTTCTTCCTTTTTGTATGACCTCTTTAATGTTTCCCCCTCTGTTGGACGCACAAGGAAGCATTTAACCTGGACACGCTTCCACTTTAGAGTCTCTCCAATTGGGCCTCTACCGAAGCGAACAAGTTCGGCAATGACTCCACCGGGGGTCATCCCTGAATGGGGGTGATACTCACCCATCTTTGGAGATAACTCCAGATCAAGTTGGAAATTCGTCTGACTGTCTAAGGGAATACGGGCACTGCCTCCGCTGCCTTCCTCCCTGTTGAAGTGGAGAAACTCCTCCTTCACTCCCTCAACGCGGTGGTAAAAACTCTTCAGCAGGAAGGAAGCCACATTGGTGGAAATCAGAAGGAGGTCTGGAATGTCAACCTGGTATGTGTCCCTTAGAAGAGATATGTACCAATTCAAATCTTCATTCTTCTCGAAGTGAAACTTTAGCAGTAGGAAACACATGTTCATCAGCAATGTGTTTACATAGCTGCCAATATGGTCATATTTGTGTTTTATGATTTTACTTACTAACGTGAGAAAAAAAAGCAGATCGTTTTTTTTATATTCTTTACATTCCCGCACAATATTTTCGTTGTTCAGATTGATGTCTGCGGTTAACTGATGGTGGTCCTCGAGGATGCTCCTTCTCCACTCGTCTGCGCTCTTAATGAGGCTGTACTCCCCCCGCTGGTCCAGGAGGTCGCGTCCGCTGTCGCCCAGCACACGGAGCTTCACGTTTCCCCCGGGGTGCATTCCGACCAAGTAGAAGAAGAGGATGATCGCTTGGTGTAAGAGGGTGTCGTCCTTCGTTACGTCGTTCGTTACGTTGTCCATTACGTTGCCAGTTGTGTCGTTCGTTGAGTTGCCAACTGCTTCTTTCGTTCCACTACCCGCTTCGTCCTGCTCTGTGCCGCTCTTCGGGATGCTCCCCCCCACAGCTGCCCCCCCATGCATGGACACGAAGCTCGCCAGGATGCCAAAGAGGTGTAGACCCGAATCGTGGTACTCGTGAAAAAACAGGTCCCGCCCCATTCTCAGCAGTTCCCTGATAATAAAGATTTCTTTCACAAAGCTGATCCTCGTCGCCACTACCTCCTCCACTTTGGCACTTTCGCTCATCACGTTGTTTATAAAGCTGAGGTACGTCGCGACGAGGTTCCACTTGGCTTTGACCTTCGCGTTGCGCGCAAGGGGTGAACCATTCTCAGGGTGTGATCTTTCATCAGCTTGTTCTACCTGTCCAGGTCGCGCCTCTTGCGCGTTTCCCCGGGCAGGGGGCTCCCCTTCCCTCGTCAGCGCGTGCACCAAGTAGTAGCACTCGTGGAGCATCGGCTTAAGGGTCGTCTCAAGGACGTACAGGAAGACGTAGGTGTTCTCTTTCGATATGCACATGAGGATCTTTTCGATCACCGGGAATTTGCTCAGTTTTATTTTGTTCCTTTTCCTTTGTCTCTCCTTCTTCTCCTTCATTTTTTCGATGTGGTTTTTTTCCCTTATGATAGCGAGGATGTTCCTGTCGCTTTCGCTGTTGCACTCGCTTCGGTTGCTTCGGTTGCTTCGGTTGCTACGATTGCTTCGATCGCTTCCGTTGCTGCGGCCACTTTTCACACTTCCCGACTGAGAAGAGTCGGACAAATTTGCAATCTCTTCCAAGTGGAAGAGCTGCGTCAGGCGTGGAGGCCCAGTCGAGGATACCCTCACAGGGGGCTCCACCCTGGGCTCCACCGCTCCATCTGCAACCGCCTCAAATGGTGGATTCTCACTACACAGGCACTTGTGCAGAATGAGGAAGGTGTTGAGCTTCCGAAACATTCTCGCAAAGTGCATATCGAATAGGGATCGCTTCAGCACCTCGTCCTCTTCTTCATTTATAATGTGGAAGAAAAGAAGAAGAATCCTTACAAAATAGGTTGCCATTTTATCTGAAGCATCACTGTCTATGCATTCCAATTCGATCAGTCCTGTGATGGTCGAGATGAACCCTGAGCAACAGACACTACCATAGAATGGGGCACATACCTCAAGAGTGTCTTTTATATTTTCCAAATTCTTCTCATTTATTTCATCATCTTGTGTGTTGTAGAGCTCGTCTAGGATATTCATTATGACGTAGTTTCCTAACCTTTTGTTTGACTTGAGGCATTTGTAGAAGGCTCTCTGTAGGTCCTCCTCAGTGATGCTATCGTACCTTGCTTCGCTGCTGACAAATTCTATTGGGAAGTAATAAAAGGCGATGTCGATCACTGACTTGAGGTATTGTGTTTCTCTGTCCAGGGAGAATAGGGCTCCTGGGTTTCGTTCCTGGGTGCTTTTCTTCTCCTTCCACTTCTCTTCCTCCTCTCCGCTCCCGATATAGCACTGCCCCCCATTTGCGATATCGGGCTGCCCCCATTCCACTGTAGCGCCCGATTGAACTGCCCCCCCTTCGTCATGTGTTATGTATCCACTGCACAGAATGTGTATTATATCAAAGAGCACTAAAATATTTCTGGGGTCCGACTCATTCTCCAGCTGCACCTGGATCTTGTCAATGAAGTTTGGAATGGAGACCATCTCGGCTCTAAACTCCTGCAAGGATATCAAAATGATGCGATAACAATTCAGCCTTATGTTTTGCAGGTAGCTTGGGGCGTGGACGTGCTTAAAGAGGCTCTTCATTATCTTATACACAACGCAGGTGTTCTTTTCTTTCTCCATTTCTTCCTGTGATTCATCGTCCTCTTCTTCCTCCTGCTCCTCCTCACTGTCACGTTGGGGGCCACCGCGCTGGCCATAACCATCATCATCCTCGTCTTCTTGGGAGCCATCCGAGTGGTAGAATCCCCCATTTTCCTTAAGAGGGGCATATTCGTCGTACTCCCCCCCATCGTCGTACTCCTTTCCATGGTCGCTGTCCCCCCCCGGATCGGGAACCCCATTTGGATGGTCACCCCGATCGGCTTTGCCAGATACGTCGATTCCCCCTGGGTGCCTCTTCCCCTTCCCACGCCTCGAAGGGAATAAAACCCTATACGTTCTCTTCACATCGTAGGAAAACTTCATGCCTTTCAAAAGGTCCCTGTATCGCTCAAACATGATCAATAGAAATCTGGTGACCCCACTGATACAATGCCAGTCTTCGATTAGCTTAATATAAAAAAGGATGAGACATTCGAGGTATTCTGTGTCTAACTCCACCACGCTGATCTCTTCAAACAGGTGGGCAATTAAATTCACTGCGGATCCTCTCTTCATATTTTCATTGCAGAAGAGGTAGCTTTTGAGGGCACCTATTATTTCTGTCAGCGTGCCATGTATCTTCCTACCTTGTGTATGATTTATCTCTAAGAGGCGGATTAACTGTTTTACAATGTCGGCCCTAATTTTGTTCACTTCTTTATCCTTCTTCCGCTCGTACATTAGCTCCACTTTCTTTTCCCGGTCATAGCGGAACATCACCTTCTCGGGGGACACATATTCCTCCACCAGGGTCTCCACGAGGGATTCAACTTTGAGCTGTGCTTCGTCCATGCTGCTTTTCCACATAAGGGGAGGGAAAGGGAGTGGTAGAAGCAGCCGGACAAGCAGTGGGGTAAGCAGCGGTACAGGCAGAGGGCCACTCACGTGACGTGCACCAACATGGAGAGTACCCGACGAGTGTGCACCCCTTTCACGAGAGGCTTCAAAAAGAGCCAGTTAAGAATTTCAAAAGGGGGGCAAACTCGTGGCTAAGACAATTGCCCCATCTACATCGACATTCCTTGGTGTGTTTTCCTTTTTCGATCCCCCTTTAGTCGTTCATTTGGGACAAAAACGAGGCGACACGTTTGACTTCCTATGGGTGGGCACTGAGTGGCCTCACTACAGGAACGATAAGCATAAGGTTATCCTAAACGGAATCGCCACCCCCGTTCGCGCATCTCATGGAGTGACTACAAAAGGATAAAGCGGCCAAATGGGCTCTCTCTGCACGAGGGAAAAACTATGCACATCACAGCATCTCGCTCGCTTTTTCCGCCTCCTTTGGGTGTAACCCTTCTATATAAATATGCCTCCCCCCAGAAAAAAACCACAACAAAATTGCAAAAAAGTGAAGAAACGGGATAAGCACAACTTGAGAAGCCCTTTATAAAAAATGAAACAAAAAAAATGGATGCACTGCTTTTTCTAAAGTGGCAGGTACATTTAATGATAGACTATTTTTTCTTTTTCTTTTTTTTTTATCCTTCAACGTTATAGTATACCCCCCGCCTTTTCCTTGACGGCCGTCAGCTACGTGGATCGTGATATGTATGATATTATATGCTGCCTGCCGGCACATCGTCCTCGTTGGTTCGTCGTTGAAAAAGCTACAAATATTTTGACCTCCATAAAATGGTAAGCAAATTGTGAAAGCTGCGTGAAGAGATCTTCCTCCCTTTCTTTTCCGCCTTCCTTTCCGCCTTTTTTTTATTTTTCACACTGTTTGTTGTTCCCCTCTGTGCAGTAAAACCATATGCCCTGTTCATGCATTTACTTTTTTTCCCCTTCTCCAATCGCTGCACCACTTTTTGTTGCCTCCTCTTCACCGCTAAGAGTTTCCTTTCCTCTTTGCGAATCCACACTTGTCGACCTTCTCCTGCTGAATAACCCCCGCAGCAGAGGTGTCATAATAAACCATGGGCCTTTCTCTCGCGCCAGCCACATGGGTTAGCCTTCCCCCAACCACCTCATAGGCAACCCCTCCCCAAATGTACGCGGGTGTGCGCCAGTGACAGTCAATGTATGTCCCACACCGAGGGGGTAAGGCTGCATGGGAGATGCCGCTCCTCGTTCGAAAAAGCCCTCAACAGCGAAGTAGAGTATATACCCCGGTGAAGGGAACAAAAGAGAGATTACACTTTTTTTTTTCCTACTGTAGCTTCTTCTCATTCGTGTTAACAATCTTCCTTTTAGCTTTTCCCGAGGTGGAAATTCAGTCCCCATTTTTCAAACACCTACCCCGCACGTAGAGTTACGCTGCATGGGCAATTCCTCACTGGGGAAGTGTATGTGCGTACTGATCACTCACCGAGAAGGTGTAGATATGGGGTCATGTTTGTGTGCAAACTGATGTTTGTCATCCTTTTTAAATGCCCCCTTTTTCTTTCCTTTTTTTGTGTGTGTTATGTCTCGAACGGACAGGACTTACCCACCCCTGGGTTATTAATAAGGGCTCGTTTCTCTCCCTTCACTTCAAGACATCACCACTTTTTATGTATCCACTGGGGCGGTGCTCTGCTTGGATCTGGCGCTTGTTCTGTGCAGATCTACTCATGAGCGCGTGGTCAGCACGTTTCATTGGGGCGTAAACAGGTTGGGAGTTCGAACTAAGCGGCAAGTTAGCGGCACGTGCCTCCTTCGAGAGGGCCTCTTCCTCCCCACCTCATCAGCTTCTCTCCACCTCCTCGGAGGACTAGCCCATCATGGCCAAGCGCATCGAGGCGGAAATCAAAAACATCATCGGGGACATTTACGTGTCGACAATCCTAATCAGCAGCAGCCGGATTGCCAAGCGAGAAGTCGCCCTCTTCCTAGGAATTAGCATAAACGATCTGTTTCAGCCATTCGGATGCTCCAACCACCTGCTGAATGACAAAAATGAAGAAGTGGACCTAACCCTAAGTGGAGCTGTAAGCATAAGTTACCTGAGCAAAAATAATGTCATATGCCAGAAGACAATTGAGTACCAGAAAATTAAGCTGCGATTTGTTAGCCTTGAAGAATACATAGATGTGAAATTGGATTATTTGGATAGACTCTTAATTGACACCATTTCTCATAATGAGCCGGATTACAGCGACATATACAATGAAAGAAACTTAAGTGCCTATTTTGAGAAGAATAATCAGGACAATACCGAGCAGAGTGACGACTATTTTAACTACTTATGTGCCAACTCAAATGCGTTAGCAGCTGATGTGAAGAAAGAAGTTTTGAGGAAGCCCACGGGGGGGGGCTTCCCCTCGAACAGTGTGTACAGCGAAAGGGTGGGAGAACCAAATAGAGGAGGAACCCCCATGTCTTCCCCCCCCACGGGATATGCTACGTCTGCTCCGTCTCCACTTCCACACTGCACAGAGAGAAAAGAATCCCTATCCAATGTGCACAAATATAACGCCTTCTTCCTTCCGTGGTTTAGGACCTACTTTAAGACGGCCTGGAAGTACACTCACATGTTTAGCGACAGCTCGTGTACCCCCCTAGGCCTCATCTATATCTGCAGCACCAGTGACGAAAACGTAATCGATACATACAAAAGCATGATGCAGAAGGATCTAAAAAAGGAAAACGTCAACATACATCTACACATTCCCAAGTGCATAATTCTCCTTCACATCTCCAGCAACCACGATGACGACATAGAAACTGATGTTCAGAAGCTGTTTGTAAAAATTCAATCCACCTTCCTCAACTTCAAGTGCCATTTGCTTATTATTAAGGCGCATCGATTTTTGGATAACTGCATCGGAGTAGGGGTCAAATTTGTGCGCGAGGTGGACACGGATAAGGGGGATCACTTAGAAGACGGTGTTGAGTCCCTCTCTAGTTTGAGACGCCCTTCTGATGATGAGCTGACCAAAGGAGGAATAACCCAGGTGGGTAACCCCAACGAAGAGAAAACTCCCCCCTTAGATGGGCCGAACAGACAAAGCGTTCACCAACACGGAGAGGCTAAAGCGAATGGCACCCCCACCCAGCAGCTCTACTCCAAGGAAAGCGTCCTGGGGGACGAACGCTTATTGTCCTACACGGAAATTAACTCACTAAGGAGGAACAAAAACAAGTTCTCTGCACAAAAGAATAACCTCCAACGTCTGCGATTAAACAGCATACAGGAGCTCTACGCCGACAACTTGGGTAGCCATTTTAGTGACTCCACTCAGGATGGAATAAAAGCAGCCACAAGCAGCATCGAAATTGAGGAAATGAAAAAAGTGAAAAGAAGCTTTTCCAATCAAATGAGTTCCGTTTATGATTACATTTTGTCGGACGAAACTATATACATCAGTAAGAAGGACCCCTTACATTTGGACGAATCCTATTTCTGCTGCTGCCTCGATCACGTGGACATTGTCTCTCTAAAAATGTTTTTTCATAATTTTGTGCAGATTTGTGTGATTCCCTACATCAGTACTATTACCTACGACATCAACCACCTCATTTTGAGGAATCGAAAAACCTTGCGAAATCAGTTGAAATTCATGTGGAAGAGAACAAAGTGGAATTTCAGTTCAACCGATGCTGCTTTGTTGGTGGCAGAACAGACAGGCAGTGCTTTTCTCAATGTCGCGCAGAATGTACTGGCATCGAGCAGTGACGCGACAGGTGGAAGGGACGGGATAGATGGAAGTAACGCTCTCCCTGGTAACTACACACAGGAGGAAGAGAAAGATGTCCTTCGAGGGGATCAACAGAAAAGCATTCCAAGCGAGTCTGCCTCGGTGCAAAGGAGCACAAGTGGGGATTTGGCGCAGATGGGGGAGGGCCCCGACGTGCTCGCCGCGAGTGGAGCGAATGACGCGCCCAACACGGTTGACACAGCTAACATGGGTCATGCCGCCAACATGGGTAACGCCGCTAACACGGGTAACCAGGCCAACACAGTTGAGGCGAAGAACTACGACAAGGAGCCCCTGGAGCAGCTGTACAAAACGCTAAGCGACGTGTACTTCATCCTGGGAGAGTACGAACTGGCCTACGGCACTCTAAAAATCTGCATCAACGAATTTAAGCATGACAAGTCATATTTCTACTTAGGCAATATTTACAAACTTACGAGCCTTTCCATTTTCAACATGGAGAGTCAAGTGAATAAGAAGGATTCTCTGTACTACCTGGACCTTAGTTACCAGATGTTTTCAAAGTGCCAGCACCTCAACTACATGTTTATATGCTCCATATTAAATTACTACTTATCTCTGATCCATGATGAGAAGAACGAAGCATCGGTGAACATTTTGATAAACGCCAATGTGGATTTTACCTACCTGGACGAGAAGCTCATTGAGGAGAGCAGACCCGTGGGGGAGGGGAGGAGACCCTCCAAGCTGTCTTTCCAAATTAACAACATAAGGTCTGGACTCCTCCTAGAACAAATAACTTACAGTTACAAGAAGAGGAAAAAAAAAAAAAAAAAAAGCTGGACAGCCCCGTCAGGCGGCATTGGCAAGCTTCACTCTAGCAAATGAGCAAGCCAGCAATTCAGTTCATAGGAGTGAAGGTCCTGATGTGGAGGAGGGCGCTAAACGGGGCATCACTACCATGGGAGAGCACCACCTGAACGGGCAAGGTGAACACGCACAGAAGATTCTAAGTGAAGGTAATATAACATCCGGGGAGGATCAACCGCTTCACCCCCCGTTTGGACAAAGTTATAATGGGCACCACGACGAAGGAAACGAAAACAAAAGGGAGGACCCCCACCAGCGAAGAGAAACCATCGACACGTTGACCAGCTCAGATGATTATGAGGAGGAGGAGAGTCACCAAAGTGGGAAGCGAGGCAGCCGCAGTGTAGAAAATGCCCTCCTCCAAGACGATCCAGATGAGCAAATTGTGCAGAAAAAAAACGATTACAAGTGTAGGAAATACCTATTCGAAATGACCCTCGCAGGACACACATTCAACAAATGTGGATTCAAGAAGTTGGCCCTCTTTTGCTACTCCAAGGTTCTAAAGAAATATGAAAAGAAAAAAATGAAACACATTTATGAGCACTTGCATTTTATGATGGCTCGGCAAGCATTCAGTATCAACTTGTACTACGAGGCGCTGAATCACTATATCTGCATTTTGAATTCCATCGCGAAGAGCTTCGAACAGTCCTACGTTCTAAACGGACACGTGGACATTTACTGCGCATCGCCAGACAAGGAGATTAACTTCATTAGGGAGTTCGCCTATGTGTACAAAATTTATGTCGACCGAGTTTTGAGCAGATTCTTCAGGCGGCTGCGGGATCGGGGTGCCCAGCGAGGGACGCACGGGGGTAAGCAAATGGATACGATGGGGGATTCGGCGGGAGAACCAAACGAAGCTGTGTCCCAAG
This sequence comes from Plasmodium inui San Antonio 1, assembly GCF_000524495.1. Classification (NCBI taxonomy): domain Eukaryota; phylum Apicomplexa; class Aconoidasida; order Haemosporida; family Plasmodiidae; genus Plasmodium; species Plasmodium inui. Next base: position 178,361 of record NW_008481838.1, read on the forward strand.
GAACGTCATCCCAAGGAACTTCATCCCACCGCGCTTCTTCCCCAAACAAGCCAAACCGAATGCTGTACTTCCAGGAGGACAACGAGCAGAACATAATAAAACCCCTCAACCTCCGAATCCCCCTCCTGCACATAAGGGACGACGAAGGATGCTTCCTAAACTCCGTCTATGTCAGCAAAACGAACATCTATACGTACCAAAGAAGAATCGAAACGAACTTCTTCAATATCATCAAGGATTGCCTCTTCAAAATGAACAAGTACGACACGACACTTGATGACCTGTTCACCATCATGGCGAAGGAATTTAGAGATTTATCGCCATCCAATCTCCACGAGCTGAATTACCTCCACGTCACATATAAGAAGTTTATAAATTGTGTCTTCAACGATTGCATTGAGTGTTCTTCAGCTGAGTTTTCCATTTCTGACGGTGCGGAAGGTCAGGGTGGGTCTTCCACTGAGGGTGCCTCTCCCACGGGGGCTACCTCTACCCAAGGGAACTCGGATAAGAACAACTCCCCGTGCACTGCACGACACGCACCCATCAAGTCGATCAACATGACTCCATTCGTAACTTCAAGCAGTAAAGAATGCTTCACCACGTACATCCACGAATTGAAGGCAAAATTTACCAACTGCCTCCCCCTCATGCAGTCTGTAAGGGGGAAGAATATATATCAGAGATCCACAGCCAAGGAGGAAACTATTGTGAACAACAAGTTTGTTCAGTACGCTTCCAAGGGGGAATTCATATTTGTGACTTTTAAGTTGGTGAATCCTCTGCACACCAAGGTGGAATGCCAGGGCGCTCACATCTGTGCGCACTACTATAACGGAAGCATGAATAGCGACATCGAGGTTGAGAAGAGGGTAATAATTTTAGAGGCCAGGGAAACCAGAGTCTTCACGCTATTCCTGCGCCCGAAGAAAAGGGGTTTGCTCTTCATTTCGGGTAAGAGCGAGAGGAAGGGGGTCCGTTTAAAAAAGCGACCGTCCTGCATTACTAAGATTGGCGCAGTCGCTTATGGCTCCCCATGCCACGCACGGTACTTTGCGATCCCTTCGTCGGACTACTGAATCGCTTCGTTGCACTACTCATTCCATTTTTCGCACTACTCATTCCATTTGTCGTACTTCTCACTCCCTTGTCGCAATACTCATTCCATTTGTCGTACTTCTCACTCCCTTGTCGCAATACTCATTCCCTTGTCGCACTTCTCACTCCCTTGTTGCACTTCTCTCGCCCCCTTCCACCCTACTTAGGAATAACGTGGCACCTATTCGGCCTCGTCAAGGTGCACCAAAACTTCTTCACATACGGCATGAAGAAGTTAAACAAAAAGTTCGACCGCATACACACCATCAAGTACGACGAAGTGTACAACTGCGATGGCAAGGAAGAGAAGAAGCAAAGTGTAAAGAGGCTCAACAAGGAAATTAACTCATACACGTGGTCTAGCAACATAGGAATGCCAGAAGGGAACAGTGCAGACAAAATGAAATACTACGACGTAGACAACAGACTTCTCTTCTACGTCTACGACAACACATATCATTTCTCCTTCCAATTTGAAAACATCCGTTCGGGGGAGAAAAGAAACGTCAGCAACTACGAAGTCGATTTTGTTGAGCTTCTCGAAGGTGAAGAGTTCGAGATGGTCCTAAAAGCCGTTAACCACTCAGTCATGCCAGTGAACTACCTAACTTTTTGCATAACCCCATCTAGCCTTTTTAACTGCTATAAGGTAGTACATAACGAAGAAGAGTACCTACTTGGGGAACCTCCAAATGTGCATCTTATGTCGCACCATGAGAAGGAAAAGAAGGAAGACACTTGTAGAGGGGGGTTCCCCCACGAGAAGAATGCTCAGCCTGAGGAGGGGGAAAAAATTCACCAAAATGAACCTAACTCAAGGAGGAAACTCCTCTCCATAGTTTCCGACCTCTATTGTGAAGAGGCACTACGTGAAGACACCAATGTATTTAGGCAAAAATTTAAAAACAAACAAATTCAGCACATAAAGATCAGTGGAGATATCTCCCCAAATGACGTTTTCTACCTGCACGTTCAGGTAAAATCGAACTGTACGGGGATGCACAAATGTATGATAACAGCTTTGTGCAAAGAGAAAAATGAAGAAATCAAAGTGGCAGATGACACGAACATGAAGAAGAAAAAAGAGAGTTGCCTAAGTTATCCAGAAATGTTTGTCGACAAGAAGGAAAAATGTTTTTTATTTCTAAGACTGCTGCATGTCGTTCCGTTGGTCAAGCTAAGTACATACCTCCTTAACCCCTGCCATGGTCCAAATTCCTTCATTTATTTCTTCATTCACAACTTGTGCAGGAGTGATATTTACATGGACAACATACTTTTGGAGCGTGAGAAAGGGGCGCGTTCTCTCGCCGGGGAAAAGGGCCCCGCAAAAAAAAGTGCAGGCGTCTACACCAGTGAAAAGGGTCCCCTTCAAACAAGTGCAGATGTGCGAGCCAGTCCAAGCTTCACCAAATTGATTACCGTGCACGCGTCCGATTTTGTGTACCTGAGGAAAGGAGAAAAATCCACCGTGCTTCTCTGCGCCAGGGAGTCCCCTCCAAACCTAGCAGTGAACGTGTCTCGAAACTCCCCGCAGAATGCAGCCCCTATCGCTGTCCACATGAACTGGGTCGTGAAGGATGGAAAACACAGCCGAAAGGGATCCATGAAAAAGGCAGTCCACTTCTCCACCGATATAGTAACCCTCTCAGTGGACCAAACCAACAGAGACATTTACCTGAATAAACAAAAGGAACAAATTTTCCAAATAACAATCAACATTCAGAACAACTCAGGAGAAGACCTTACCAATTTTTATGTGCAAGCTGAAGAGGTGGACTCCATGAAATCGGGCCTCTCCATGGACTGTTACGGCGATGAAGAAGGACACGAGTTGGAAGTTCCCATGGTGGAAGACCCCATGTTGGACGTCCCTATGGTGGAAGATTCCTTATTGGACGCTCCCATCATGTGTGTCGATCGGGGGGAGGAACTCCCAGGACAGACCGAATACGCACACAAGAATGATCTGTCGGAGGAGGTCGAGAAGAAACTCCCCTCCGTAAGTTGTATCAACGCGAACGCCGCTGCCGGGGGGGATATGGGCATACCCATCTGCGCAAATGAGGGGGGGCCATTCCAAATCGATCAGGTGGTGGAATACAACAACCTATCCGCTGGGATCTTCCCCCAAGGTAGCATGGACGAAGCAAAAGGACAGGCCGTCGCCCCCCATTTCTCCTATCAGTCCACCCTTAACGACGAAATAAGTATTTTACAGAACAGCGTCACGGGGAAAATCAACTTGTCCAATTACAACCCCATAAGCGCAAGCTACCGATGGGATGGTAACTTTGAGGTAAGCATGTCGACGCGGTTACTTGGAACCGGCTGTCTCCCCGATGAGGTGCATGGGGAGAGCGAACCTGTCAGCGAAGGGGGTGGCGAAGGGGCTGACAATAGGCACGACGTGAAGCAGGTTGAGAAGCACATCGGAAAGCACATCGACAAGCAGGACGTGATATTCGAGGCAGCCAATTCAATGGAAAAAAGAAACCTCCGCACGGATAAAATGACCAGGAGGTTCCACCAAACCGTAAGGGACAACACATATGTGCACAACAACGACTGCACAGACGCCCACCAATGCACCCCACTGGGCAGCAACCTCCCACTAGGAAATGTCCCGAAGAAGGAAGCCACAGGAAGAAGGGCCCTTTCATTAAGCGGCTTCCTATTCATGGGAATTGTCCAACGGTATGTAAAAAGATTGAAAAAGGGACAAAGCAAAAAGGTATATTTTAATGTGCTCTTCACTCGGGAAGGAATCTACAACATAAATAAATTTCACGTCATTTTCGACATGAACAATGAGACCTTCATGGTGCAGCCGCTTAAGCAATTAATTGTGCAGGTGCATCGGTGAGGATGGTAAAAACTCGTCATGTCCGGCAGTGTGGGAAAGTTTTTTCCCCTTCGTTTGGCTGGCATCCATGGGGCATACGCCCCGCGTGAATTGTGTATGCGCATGTCTGTGCCTATGCCTGTGTGTATGTCTGTCCCCCTATGTCTGTGAGTATTCCTATCCGTATTTTTGTGCGTATGCCTACCCGCGTGCGTCAGACTGCCCATTTGTGGCGAGGTACGCCTCCACCAGTCGGAGGTGCTTTTTTTGTGATAACCTTTTCAGTTGAGCGGTGTGGCGCCCATTTGGCCGAGCCTCCCCGTTTCGTGTGTTTAATCATTTATTTATTGGTACATTTATATATATATGTCTATATATATATTTTTTTTTTTCCTTTTTGAACACAACTGACACAATCACGCGGTTAACCCTGCACAGGGCAGGCTACCGAGTTAATACACGCTTCTTCCCTTTTTGACAGTCAAATAACACAAACTGATTTTTTTTAAATGGAATTATTCTTACACTTAACAGGGGTGGGGGTGAAAAAGAAATGTTTTCACCTGGGCGACTGCTCTTACGAATGGACCGGGTTCACGATACCCGCCTCATCTGATGGCGGCGGTTTACTCCGCAGGTTTGGCCAGTAGGGTGGGCGCGGAAAAATCTGCACCGCAAGAAAAGGGGAAAAAAAAAAATTAAGCCAAATAAAGCGAAATAAAACAGAACAAAATAAAGAAAACAAAAGAAATACGCTCATATGAACTTGGGTATGCAGTACCTACACATAATCACGTGCATATGGGGAGCCTCTCGTTGTACCCGTCCGCACTTCCTGTCATCTAGGCATCCACATCGCGTTCATACCCATGGGGTCAACCCCCTCAGAACGCGCTATAAAAGTGGCGAAATTTGTGTCCTCGCGAGTAGCGGCCAATGCGAATGCGAAAAAAAAAAAAGATGATATGCAAATGCTCACATATGAGTACAAATGTATTCAGCTTGTGTCCGCGCCGAGTTCATGTTTCCACTTCTGTTCACGCTCACTTTTGCGTACCTGTACGCGTTTTTTTTTTTTTTTTTTGCGTTCTGTTCGCTCGCATGCGATGCACATGCGCGGGCGGTAGATGTACGCTTACGCGCACCATGGGTGTTAATGCTTGCATGCATATAATGCGTACACCTTTCTGAATACGCCACTGCCACTTAGGGAAACACGATCCAAAAAACGGGTTGGTAGCGCGGGAACAACAAACATGGTCAGTTTCTTTTTAGAATGAAGCATTCCTAACTCTTTTAATTTTGCCCCCCTTCGTGGAAAACATTTCTTGCATCTGTATTCGCTTTATTTTTTTTTCTTTTACCAACGCTTATGCGTTTTTGCTGTTTTGCTGTTCTGCTGTTTTCCTGTTTTGCCGTTTTTCTGTTTCCCTGTTTTGCAGTTTTACTTTTTTGCCCTTCACCATTTTGGTGCTTTCCTTCATGCGTGTGCTTTTATGCCTATTTTTTTTTTTTACTTTGCTGCCTGTGTGTGTGTACCAGTTCATCGGTTCGAATCATTTTCGGCGCTCACACATGCGTATCTGCATGCTCGCGTAATGGCACGTGCGGCAGGATCCCCTCTAGCGTATGTATACGTATGTATGTACATGTGTCTAGTCCGTGTGGGCATATAAACGTTTTTTCCTTTGTTGGCATTTTTACTTTCCCTTGCGTCCTTCCTGTGCCTGTACCATTCTGTCTCTCTGCAGATTCTTGGTGCAAACGGGCAGTCACGTTCGACAGCCGGCTTGTTTCTCGATTGTTTCTTCGCCGTGTGCTTCCTTGCGCACCCATTCTGTTGCTCCCATTTTTCCACGCCCAGCTTGTCTCTTCCAGTCACCTCTGCGCCCTCCGCGCGTACCCTCCTGCACGCCTGCATCGCCCTACGCACCCGCGCGCCCGATGGATTCCTACAGCGACATCCTGAGCATCGTAGTAGACCTGGGCTTCGAAAACACCAAAATCGGCTACTCGGGGGACGAGAACCCAACGCACATATTTAGCTCAAATGTGGGAGTACCACTGGATTTGGAAGCCAAAATTAAAAACGAAATTTATAAGAAATGCCTTTGCACAAAGGGAGAGTTTTACCAGTTTAATCTTATTTACCCCCTGTGCTTTTTGGAGGCGCTGGAGGACGCCAAGGTGAAGCCTTGTCTCTACCTGGACAACAGGAACCACTTTGATGTCAACGAAGATGTGTTCGAAAAAATCCTCTTTATGAATGTGAACGGGGGTCGGTGGGTCTACAAGATGTTGCAGGAGAGGGTCAAGGGGTTCATAGGCAACAAGCTGCACAAGCAGAGCGATATGTCCAGCGAGTTCGTCGATAAGGGAGGCGTAGTACACGTGGCACCAGAAGGGCCCCACGAAGGTGACGCGATAGACGACGCTATAGACGCCGCGGGGGCCCCGCACGGCGGTGAGCATAACGAAGTAGGCGCCGAATCGGGTGCGGATCTGCAGAAGGAGGAGCACCAAGACAGCGAAGAAGCAGAACAGCAATCGCAGAAATCGCAATTACTCCAACGAGGTGGTGGGGAAGATACAGATGGGACCCCCCAAAAGGAGGGCTCCAAATCGAAGGAGCTAAAAACACTGAAGGAATGGGCGGAAGAAAACAACTACTTTGACATAAACCTAATCGAAAATAAGCTGATAGATATGAATGTCATAAGGAGCATGATAAATAATCACAGCAATATTAGCTGTGGGCTGAGTGAGAACATGGAAAAGTTCCCATACCTCTTCTCACTCCCCAATAAAAGAAATAAACAGATAAAAGACAAAATATCACAGCTGTTATTTGAGAAGTACAAAGTACCCGCCCTGTATTTCAACTCCAAGTCAGTATTAACTGGATTTGCCTACAACAAGAATGTCTGTTCCGTAGTGGACATAGGATCTTGCTACACCGATTTCTCCCTTTGCAATGATGGAAGCATAGAAGATAAAAATTACAAAATTTACAATATAGGAGGTTCCACCATCGATTTCTTCCTCGAAGAGCTTATACAAAAACACAACAAGGAATATTGCATCCCATATTACGAGTTTGTTAAGCAAAATGGGACCCTTCCTAATTACAATAGGGAGAAGATTCACCTGGATTACTACAACAAAGCCAAGTATATTCCTCTGAAGGATTTAAAAAGCTATCTATGTGAAGTAGCTCATACGGAAAATCAAATTCATGACGCAAAGAATATGAATTTCAATCAAAATTTAGATATATACATTTTGCCTGATGGGCAAAATATTAACATTACCAAATTTAATAATATAGCATGTGAGATATTTTTTACTCCATCGTTATTAAGTAACACAAAGCTGAATCATCATCTGAACAATCTATTTTTCAAGGAAGAACAATTCGAAGGAGTCTCCACCACTCTGTTTAATATGCTTAATAGCAACAGCGTAAAGAAGAAGGAAGAGTTGCTACGAAACGTCATCTTGACTGGCTCGTCAACTCTGTTTGATAATTTTAATCAGAGATTTATTAAAGAATTCAATCAGCTGGACATTCTTAATAACTCCAATTTACGAGACTTCCAGGTGCTTAGCCATGGGAAGTACGACAAGCAGTATTCTTCTTGGAAGGGTGGTAGCATCCTGTCTTCTTTCAAAAATTTCAACTCCTTTTTTGTTACGCGGAAGGAGTACGAGGAGTTCGGTCTGGACATCGTCAACCGGAAGTGCTAGCCAGGGGGGGGTGGCCACAGAAGGTGTGGCCACAGAAGGTGTGGCCACAGAAGGTTGATACTTCCCCGTGTGGCTGCTTCCTCCCATGCAACACGCACCCTGATGCGTATTTTAGGATGAAAGTGTTACCAGATTTTTTCTCTGTTTTTTTTTTCGTTACATATGTGCACGTTCTTCTCAGCAGCGATATGTGCTTTTTCAGGTGAAGGAGGGAGGGATGGGGACGTCACGTTGCTGATTTTTAAAGTAATTTGCTACGTTTCCATAAAGTTGGGCGCCTCGTCAGGAGCCGTTTGTGCAGCGTCCCTTTGTTACGCGGCCCCCCTGTGGGGGTCCCACCATCTCCCCGTTCAAAGTTCATTTTTAATGTTCATTTTTAACGTTCATTTTTATCCGTTTTTTGTACCCCGTTTTTGTGACCCCTTTTTCTACTCTTTTTTTGTGACTGCGCGGAGGGAATATCCAAGGGAAAAATATGATGAGCTGATAATCCGTGCGGGGAGCAAGCGAACGCGCGAAATGCACACCAGCGTTTTTGCGCCCCTGTGCTGCTCCATTCCGTTTGTGCGTCCACACCTGCCTTTTTTTCGCTTTTTTATACCTCCCGTTTCACGTATTCCCTTTTCTGCTTCCTCATCCCCGCTCCCCACTTCATTCCCCACCTGTGCGTCGTCGCGGAGCTCCCCCCTTCCTTGGATTTTTGCACCCCCCTTTTTTTGTTTCCGCATTTATCGAAATTTTTTGTGAATACCCCTTGTGCGTCTTTTAAATGAGAAAAAACATGAAAAAATAAAAATGCTTTAAAAGAGAAAAAGTAAAAATACGTAAAAAGAGAAAAAGAAAAAAATGTGCAAAAAGAAAAGAAGTAAAGAAAAAAAGAAAGATGAATCAACAAAAAGTAGCAACGAATAAAGCGCACAAACAGCAGTAATGAAACGAATGGGGCAAACCCGCGCAACGTTGAACGAACATACGAGCAGAGAAAAGGAGCGAGCGAAACGAACAAATATGGTAAGCTACTGCTTTTGCGAAGAGGAAGCGGCAGAGAGAGTTCACCCAGAAGGTCACGCGCGTGTGTTATGTATAGCTGTGCAGTTCTATGTCTACAGATACACATGTTCACACATCTGCGTAGTGTAGTTGCCTGCGCGTGGAGGAATTTGCAGGAAAGGTTGCAAAAAAATTTATAACACGCTGCGGAGTGGGGGGAAGACAAGAGTGCCCTGGGAGTGGAAACCCAAGCCGTTCTTCTGCATCGTTGCCACGTTGCCTCGGTCGTTTTTCTTGGACCTTCGTTAAAGGAGGCCCCTTCGAGTAGCGTACACCTCCGCGCATACGTTTGTTTGTTCGTTTTTTTTAACCTAAGTAAAGGGATAGTCTTTATGATGAGAACCGACATGTTCTTAACGAACAGTCCGCAGATGAGGGAATTTTTTTTTTTTTCCGCCAAAAAAGCACATATATATACGTAATAATCATTCATAATATTTAACCAATTTGGCTTTCATGTTTTTTTTTTTTTTAGATAGTCGGTTGAGAGGGGAAAAGTTGTCACCGTTGATTCCTTTTTCCCCTCCCACGTCCAAAGTTATATCTACATCATTATGCTTCCAGATGTGAGGTTACATGTGGCATATTATTTTTTACTTTGTCCCGTTAAACGGATAGTGCCTTCTTCTTCTTCTGTTGTTTTCTGTTTTTTTTTTTTCGCTATTAAGTTGTGACTTCCTCTTAGGCTTTGACGCAATGGCCGTGTTGACTAAACTTAAAATAACAGTTACCAACTTGAGAGGAGTGAACAAAAGAGCGGTGAGTAGTAAGCGGGGATCGGAGAACGGGTGAGCTAGCTTCTTTGACCACCTGGGAAGTTCCCCCTTTTTCGCGTTATCTACTGCTCTTTTTGTCAGCGAGTCCAGATTGCGCTCTGCGGATGAGTGAATAAACGTATATAGAGGGGGTGATCACGGGGCCAGGTGAGAAAGCCCCAGGATGAGAGCGTTCCATGGGGAGACAGTCCCATCGTGAGGAAGCTTCCAGACCGCCGAGCGACATGTTAGATAAAGACCAGAGCCCGTTGACCGAACCCCGATCTGCCTTATTCTCCCCCCTCTACATGTGTACCTCCCCTTTTGAAACGCCACATGGACCCTTAAAAGAAAGAGACAAACGGCTAATCGCTCATGTCCGCCCCAGCTCCTTTCGCGCTATATGGGGGTACAAAAAATGGAGGGAGCGCAATCGGCACTGCGGCACAGATTGCAGTACAGGAGTGGGGATCAAGGGGTAAATAAAGCGGCAAATGGGGCGGCAAATGGGGCGGCAAATGGGGCGGCAAATGCAAAGGAAAACACCAATGACACGACAAAAACAGACGCCACGGCCAGCACGAACGCCGCGGCCAGCGAAGAGACGAGCTTCCCCCCAGTGGAAAACACCCTCATTAAGGTAACCCTCTTCGTAGTACTGATAATACACACATTGCTCATCTATGTGACTATAAAAACGATGAAGATGGAAAAGTTAAAATACAAACTGAAGGAAGAGAGTATCATTTTCATCACAGAAGTAATAAAATTGATTATCTCCAGCTTCCTCTATCTGCACGAGAATAAATTCAATCTAACTTGGGTGCGAGAAAACATCACTGATGTATTGACCAAGAAGAGGAGTTACGTCATCTCCCTAACCGTGCCCACCATCATGTACTACTTTCAGAACATATTTTTTTATGTCTCCATGTCGAGTATTCCCATCCCCTTATTCCAACTGCTATACCAGTTTAGGATCCTCGTAGTGGTCCTTTTTACTTATATTCTTTTGAAGAGGAGAATAAAAATGTCGCAGCTCATTTCGATTGTCTTCCTGTTCCTTTCGCTGGTGTGTCTGAAGGATTACAACCTGGGGAAGGACGCGCATAATTGGGGTATCAGAAATGCACCCAGTAGGGGTAAACTGATCCACGCACACACCGAGCGATTCTGGAACGTTTTCCCTTTAGAAGACAACGACGTGAAGGACCTCAAGGCAATTCTGCTTTACAACATGAAGGCGAAGTCTCTAAATAGGAACACCCCATTCGTTTTCTCTACCCTTTGGAGAGCATTAAAAAAAAGGGAAGTCTTCCTAAATATGCTGAACAGAACTTCGTGCCCCCAGTCCGTGTCTCACCCTGACCCCAAGAGAATTTCCTACGATGTAGTAAATCATTCGAAGAGAATCTCGACAGATGGGTCGATAACTGACGTAGAAGCATGTAAGGTCGGGACTACACCGAGGGATGCTACCCCTTCACATGGGCACCCCTGCCATCATAAGTACCCGCCCGGTAATACGGTGACGCCGAAGAAAAATACACAAAATAACATCATAACAGGTGTCCTGACAACCTTTTTGGCAACCTTCACCAGTGGGTTTTCCTGCGTCTTCCTCGAGTCACTCTACCTCAACTATAGATACTCCTTCTGGTTTCAGAATATGTTCCTGGCCTTTTTCACAATCATTCTGAGCCTCTCCACCAGGCACTTGGACATATCATCAGTGTTTAGGAGGTTACCTCGAGGGGGGGAAGCCCCAAAGGGAGAAGTCATAGAGGCAAACGCCTCGAAGGAAGAAGTCGTGAAGGTAAACGCCGCGAGGGAAGAGCACCGTCCCACGGGTGCACCCCGCCACGGGGAGGGACAACCAGATGACGGGCCTCTACCAAACGGAGTGACTCTTCTTCCTTCCACTCATTTTAACTCGGTAAGGGAATTCCTATACGTTGCCTTGCTGATAATCCTAAACAGCGTCGGCGGGATCATAACGTCTGTTTTTATCAAACACGTGGGGAGCTTTTCCCGCTTCTTTGTCACTCCAATTAGTTTGTTATTAAATACATACATATCCTCCATTTATTTTAAAGATTTTCGCTTTACGATGAATTACTTCATTTCGCTTGTGTTTGTTTCTTTCTCTTTGTTCTTTTACTTCAGAGGATGCATGTAGCGGGGGGGCACAGGGGGAGCGGCGTGCAAGCGGACATGCGCGTACCTGCCCCTTGCTCGCGCAACCGCCTCTCCCATTTTGTCATTTTTTTTTCACCCCCCAGAGGAGCACACGGCGCCGCTCCGTACGCCCCTCGTCTTCCCATTTGGTCCCCGACGAGGATTCACATTTGTACACGTCTTTTTAATTAACTTACGGATTAAGAGTTTTAATCTTTTTTTTTAAAGGGAATCATTGGGGTAGGCGATTGGCCACGCGGCTGTAGATTCCCCAACACGGTTGTGTACAAAATTTCCTTCGTTGTGCACACGGAGGAGCGAAAAGGGGTCATATACACGGTACATGCGCTCGGTAGGAGACGGCGCGGTGGAAATGATACAAATCCGCCTCGGTAGACATAATACAAATCCGCCTCCGTGGCCATATTACGAATCCTCCTCGGTCGAGTCCCCGCTGCCCTTGGCAGGCTTCCCTCCTGCTCCAGGCGCGCCCCCTTTGGAGGCCCCGGCCCGCTTGCGCCTGTTCTTGCCCAAAATTTTCTTCTTGTAATTCAAGACGTTGCGGCCAAACTTGAGTTCGTTCTTCACATTCAGAAGATCGTGCGTGAGGTCCTTACTCCTGTGCTGACCCTGCGTCATGTCTTCGCTTCTCAACCGCTCTTGCGGTGGCATCCCCGGAGAGGCGTCGCCAGGAGCCCTATCGGCCCCCCCGGGGGAAAACAACCGCTTGATGGAGTCACTCTTCTTGCTAAGGACACCTTTCCGCTCGAGACTTTTTAATTTCTTTTCCCGTTCGATCTCCTCAAACATATCTTTGTAGAGGACAGGCAACCATTCCATAGGGTACGCCGAACTGAAGTCTCGTATTTCATCCATATCGATACCCTTCTTCTTCATTCTCTCATCACGTAGAGCTTCCCTCTTCTGCAAATACTCATTTAGTTGCCTTTCGTACACCTCCTTATGAGTAGTGTTTTCTCCTTGTTCCCACATACCAACTTCGCATATTTTTCGGATGACTCTCGGCTTCTGTACCGTGGAATAGTAAATCATCCTCAAGTGAGCCAGTTCCTCTTCATTGTACTTGTTGCATTTGTATATATATTCGTGTAGACGAAGAAACTCTTTCATTATTTGTTGGCTCTTCTTATCCTTAGTATCAATCAGGTTGGTGTGTTTTCTTATGATGAGAGCAGCTTTGGTTAGATCTTTCTCCTGTACATACTTATGAAAGAGCTCATTCACTCTTTGTTTTTCCTTGGGGTCATACTTCACCGGTTCATTTAGACAAGGGGTAAGTTTTTCAGGGTCTAAGGTCATTTTTGCATTCCTGTAGATTTTCCTCTCTTCGTTTCTCTTCACACTTTCGTGTTTCCTAAATGCCTCAAACAGCTTGTTTGCCTTCATGCTGATTATTTTTGTGTACAGCAGTTGTACCTTCTGAAGTTTGATGTTCTTTGGGTACTTTGCGAATCTCGCCATGAGGTCCTTATACTTGCTGGTCGATTCGATAATTTTGTAGTCGTAAGACATGTGTCTGTATTTTCGCTCGTAGTTGGTGTCGCGCCCGTCGTCGTAGATGGCTGCCCTCTTGGCGTCAGTGGGGGTGGTATCTTCCCCGCTGCGATCTGGCATGTGTGGTTCTTCCCCGTCGCTAACCTCCCCGCCGCTATCCTCCACGGGCTGGCTGGCGAGGAAGTCCCTCTCCAACCCCTGGCAGTATTCATCCAACTCGTTATACTTATATTTGAAGTTCAAAAAATCAATGTTCTTGTCATTGGAATACTGGAAGAGGTACGTCTTCAAGATCTTGGAGAGTACGAGATCCACATTGTCTTCCGTGGGGTACACATAACTCAGATGATTGAAAAATATATAGGGCAAGCTGTTTAGCATTTGAAACGACTCCTCCCTCGTTAGGACGTTTCTATTTTCATTTAAAATTCGATGACACGTGTTTATGTCATCGTGGTAAAGGAAAAAATAGAACTGCTTCTTCAACACGTTGCTGTCATATATTTTCCCATACAAGTCATCAATAGCTCGTATGTCTATTTCTGCTTTACTCCTCAATCTCGTCTTGTAATTGATGTAAGTTACGTTGAACTTGCGCAGGACATCTTCGTAGTCTGTGCTGTACTCCTTCGGGAATAGCTTCCTATTCACCGTGATGACTGGCATTTTTGCTCCAAGTTGAAAACAACCAGATCTGTTTCCCTTCATTTGGCGGATCAGATTCATCCCCCTATTTCGATACACCCTTCCTGTCATGCTCATCTCACTTCTCTTTTGGACCCCCTTTGGAGTGATCCCCCCATGCGCATTGACCCACAAGCAGGACGAGGAAAATCCCTCTGGGTATTCACTGAAAAAAAGGGACGTCTCCCGAGGGCTTGTATGGTTACTCCCTTGGGTGAAGTCCCCCCTGTCGTGTCGATTCTTCCTCCCTTTTCCTACAACAGACCATCTGATGAATCCTTCTTTCGTCATTCCAATACGTAATGAAGAGTGGGGCCCCCTTTCCAACCTGCCCATCTTCAACAATTTCGCCTTCTCCCTTGCGAACACCCCGCTTACCCGTTCGCCAATCAGCCCTGTTGCGTACATGCAGAACAGCAGAGTGAGCACTGCGCCGGCACCCATGTTTAAGCCCTGCTGCTCTGGCACGCTCAGAAGGCGTAAGGACACACAGAGAAAAGTTAATGCTCACCCCGCAACCAGGCAGAGTGAGCACTCCCTTCGGTTGCCATTCACGGGGGGGAAGAAGAAGAAGAAAGAGAAGCACAATAAGAAGCAGAAGAAGCGGAAGCGGGGTAGACCTTCAAAATATATGAGTTCTTTCCTTGCACCATCTGTATCTTCTCCTCGCCATGATTCGCTAACGAGTGGGCGTTCACAAATGGCGCGTTCGGAAGGGGCACGGGGGCTCCTTTACAAAAACGCGTCAAGTTGCAAGAAAAAAAAAAAAAGAAAAAAAAAAATTCGCCTAGCGTGTATTTTCTCTGCCTCGCTATGCACCCTCCAACCGCTACCCGCCAACACGTTTGCACCGCGCAGTAGAATTATAACACCAGTGTGCTTTTCCTATCCTCCGCAAGATGGCCAAGTGGTTACTCTTCTATTGGGTTACTTCCCCCCCCTCAGGGCACATATAACCCAGCGGAGGGGTGCCTTTAATGGGCAGTTGCAAGGAGGGGCTTTTTCAGATCGTTCAGCAGGGAGAGGGTTATTACGAACATGAAAAGCGCAGTCGAAGGAACGGGTTGGTTTATTTCCCCCTAAAGAGTGCCCCCCTCATGGAAGAAAACGCGGCACATCCCCCACACACGGGGTGGAAGGCGAACCGATTGCCATTGCAGAGCAATGCGCAGCGGAGAAGAGATCAGCGGCCAGGTGTGAACGTGAAGTGGAAGAGCCCTTCAAAAAGGGGTACGTTAAAATGGGATACCTTAAAATGGGGTGCCTTAAAATGGGGTGCCTTAAAATTGGCTGCCTTAAAATGTAGTCTTCTTCAAAATGGAGTTTTAAAAAGGAGGGAGACCCTTTGGGCGTTTTTCTTTCTCAAATTTGAGCACGCCCCAGGGTGTCCGTTCCCATTTAGTCGTGGCTACTACGAGGAAGTTACCACCATGGAGGGAAATAAAAGAAGAAAAAAAAAACCTATTAAAGCGTTCAATCCGGGGTGCAAACGTGTGATGATATAACCTGGAGGCACTCCCGCAGTGAGAAAGAGGTAGTGGCCGAGAAAGATAATCTCGCAGGTGGGGGTAGTTCCCATATGATAATAAGGTACATCGTTCGGCGCTGCGACAGGTGCAGCTGATAAGCCAAGGGGGTGTTTGTACACCGCCGCGACTCCCTCTGTTTTGGTGGCGACGCCAATTTGTCTAGGTGCAACAATGGGGGGACGGGCGCACGAAGAGGCAAACTGATGTGTCGGCCGCGTATCATCCGTTTCGCTCACTTCTAATGTGTGCTACCCACTTCTTCCCACTCAGGAGGCGAACTCGGCTCGGTACCTGCGGAAGAGGGCAGCCAGATTTTCCCCATCGGGGGCACTGAGCAGGGAGCGCATAATATTCTTATACTTTATGATTTTGCAGAATTCATCCGTTACGTTCTCAAAGAGGGTAGACTTCTCATGCGCTAAATCGATGATTTCTTTGGGGAGGCCAGCTAACTTAGCAATGTGAATGCCAAAGGACTTGGGACAGACTCCCTTAATAAATTTATACAAGAAAATGATTTTCTCCTGATGGTCGTCTATGCTTAGGCTCATGTGATAGTTTGAGATTTTTGTGTTATGTTTGACTTCCTCTACTAGAAGATGGTAATGGGTGGAGAATATGCACCTGCATTTGACCACGTCTGAAATTTGTTCTAGAGTCGAAAGGGCAATGGCGGTGCCGTCAAAGGAAGAAGTTCCTCTTCCCAGTTCGTCCAGAATGGCTAAACTGTATTTTGTGCTCTGCTTTAACATGTTAGAAATATCTTCCAGCTCAACGAGGAAGGTACTTTTCCCTTCGAAAAGATTATCACTAGATCCTAGTCGAGTAAAAATTTTGTCTACTACAGTCAGTTCGCAGTAGGTGGATGGCACCAAGGCTCCTATTTGGGCTAGAATCACGGAAATGGCTGTCTGCCTTAGGAGAGTGCTCTTTCCTCCCATATTGGGACCCGTCAGCAGGAGCGTAGACTGATTCTCCTGTTTGCACCCCATGTATATGTTATTCGAGATAAAGTTGGGCATGAGGGTAGCCACCACGGGGTGAATATTATTTTCGAGGATGAGGAAGGGCTGGTTCTCGTGGGTCGGCGCGTTGCCTTTCACTCCGCTTAGATCGCTCCTACTGCTTTGGCTGATCTCTCCTGTGTTGTTGCTACCATCCTGGTCGTTTTCGCTTCGCCTCATCGGGTGCAGAATCGGGCGCGTGAGGGAAAAGGGTGTGTTGAGCGCCACGAAGGCAAAGGCCTGCAAGCAGTCCAGCTCGGACACCAGTCTGCACGCAGAGACGTATTTGTCATAATGAGCATAGAACAAGTGAAACATCTTCTTAAAGAAGGGATAAATGGCGTCCTTCTTTTCCTGCTCTATATCTTCCAGCATCTCAACGCATTGCTTTATTTTATCATTTTGAAATCGAATGAACCCTTTCTTAGCCGAAGTGATCTCGACATGCTTCAGAAACGTTTTGGGCACATTCTCCGGGCACTCCACCTCGTACTTATATTTCGCATGAACATATTTGAGTGAGGGAATTTTCAAGCTCCTTTTCAAGCCTGTTAAGATATTGTTGAGTTCACCTTCCACTTCCTTCTCTTTGTTATTAATAAGATCAATGGCTTCGTCGGACCCTTCTGCTGGCTTATATTCCTTGTCTCCATCGAATTCAATTTTTTCTAAAAACTCCAAGGTTATCTGCTCTATGTTTGGGTAGCTCCCTTGCACATTCTTCGCAGCACTGTTCCTATCTGGGGTGTTACTGATTTCAAAGAGCCTCTTGGGTAACTCCTCTTCGTCTCTTTCAATGGTGTTAATTTCGATTAGCATACTTCCGATTTCTTTGAAGGCGTCTAGGAAGGTCATGAATTCTCTCAGCTTTGTGCTAACTATGTTATCGAAAAAGACAGCTCCTCGTTCGCTCTGAGAAGCTTGAATACAGATTTTGTTCAGCAGTCTTTCTATGTCGGGTAGCTTCTTCAACTTCAATCGGATCAGGGATAAGATATGCTCGTTTTTTTTTAAAAACATTACCACGTCCAGTCGCTCATTTATCTTGGTGCAGTCGAGCAGTGGGCTGCAGATCCATCGCCTCATATTCCTCGCTCCAAAATTAGTGCACGTTTTGTTCACATAATCGAAAAGAGAATTTTTCGTTTCCCCGGATTGTGTTTCCAATATTTCTAAATGTTTCAATGCCGTTGCATCTAGAACCATATAATTTTCTTTCTTAAAAAGATCATAATGCTCAATTTTGCAGAAGGAAAAGATCTTCTTGTCGAGTAGAAGTGACCTCAGATAAACGATGAACCCACCAAATGCACAGATCACACTGTTTTCTTCTTTATGCATTTCTAAACTTGGGGGCATGGTCTCAAAATATTTCCTTATCTCATCTAAAGAGGCAATGATATTAGGAAAGGAACTCACAGCGGTCAGTTCTGGTTCGGCTGCCATATTTTTGAAGATAGACAGCACCTCCTTATTGATGTTTTTGGAAGCATAGAGAATCTCCGCCGGGCATAGCTGCGCCAGGATTGTCCTCAGTTCGATACGTGACTCATCGTCGTTACAATACCCTACAGCGATGTACGATGTGGCGATGTCGCTCACGACGAAGCCGAAATTGCATTTGCTCTTCATTGAACGGTCGTTATTGTCAGATGAGGAAACTGCGAGATTGCTTACCCCCGTATTGGCAGAATCCACCACTTGGTCATCGAAATCTTCTATATCGTCAAAGTGAAAGCAAACCAAGTACCTTGTCTCTGAACTGAGCATATTATCATGAAGAATGGTCCCCTTTGTAAAAATTTCATTAATCTCCCTCTTAATAGCTTTATCCTTCGGACCGCTGGTTTCTTTATTGCGTTGCTCCAATTCTTTAGGGGTCTCCATTTGTTCAATTACGACCACCTTGTGCCCACTGTTGATAACCCTCTTCGCATACAGATGAATAGATTGCTCTGGAAATCCCAAGTGAGGTTTCTGTTCCCCACCCATCCAATTCAATCCACAAATGGTATGCATCAGACAAGCATCGATGTAGAATATTTCATAAAATCTTCCCATCTTAAAAAATATTATCTTATCGAAATTTTTCGATTTTATTTTCCAAAACTGTTGCATCCCTGGGGTGTAATGAGCATTTTTGTACTCCACCGCCCAGGGGTGATCTGGTGGGGGGGTCCAAATAGTTGAACAGTCATAATCCGGATTGTCTGGGGTCCTTAAATTCAGATCACGGATGTATTTTGGTTGGATCCATTTAGGAAATTCAAACGTATTGCAATAGAGAAAGTAATGTTCTATGTACAGTCTGAATTTATCATTCGTCAGACATATTGGCAGGCCTAGAAATCTATTCCTTAGTGTGTCCAATTCTTGAGATTTCTTTCCATCTTCTTCCTTTCGACGGTGAATGTTCATAATCTCCTTTGTGTTTTTCTCTTTGGTGAATAACGTTTCCTCCGTCGTGATATTCTTACTCGGCTCATAAACGAGGTTGCTTAACTTCCCATCCACGCCAACCCCTGAATTTGCTGGGGGGATCTCCTTTTTTTGGTTCATTCCATTATCTTCACTTCTCCCATTAGACTCGACATATACGTCTTCACTTGACGAATCGATTATAACCTTTCGCTTCTTCCTCACGATGATGTCTTCGTCGGTGCTCAATTCCGCGTTGTCTGTATATTCCTTATCGTAACTCTCCTTCATTGCGATTTCTTTTTTTTCCAATGAGCTTTTAACCGAGCTCCTGTTCACATCTTGGCTCTCATCGGAGAACAGGTTGGCTTCTGGGCTTCGCGGGGTGCATCCATTCTGCTTATTCTCAGTTGAGTCCTTCACTGCGTTGATATCCGTTTCGGAGCTTCGCTCTGATTCATTTCCCCCCTCCGGTCTCTTCCCAACATTGACTGCAAATTTGTCCAGCGTGCTCATCGCCGCGCTGAGATGCTCGGCTCCATGCCTATCTGCATCGCTTTTGCTTTCTTTGGCCGCCTCCCCCCCTGCATCAGTCGCCTTTTTGTCCTTTGCATCCTGTGTCTTGAAGAAGCTCAGAATGGACCCCTGCTTCTTGTTCACAGGCCCAGAAGAGTTCGACTTTCTCAAATCGACCATGTGTTTCTGCGTGTATGTGTGTATGTGTGCCTATGTGTTTGCGTGTGTGTGAATGACGTTGCGAATGGCGCGGGGAAAAACGGCATGTAGTAGCAGCTCTTAGCCCTGCCCGTGATGTGATTCACTACTTCTCCCCACTGCGGGTCGTACCTATTGCTTCTTCACTTCAGCTGCAGTTCGCGTCGGAGGTGATGAGCACACGTGGGGAGGTGAAGAAGTAATCAATTGGCTAGGTGGTCCACTGACCAACTGGCTAGGTAGGCCTCTGACCAATTGGTTACTTCTGGACCTTCCCACGTGGAGAACGGAGGCGCTAAAGCAAATCGGTCACTCCCGTGATCCCCAAAAAACAGCACAACACAGGATGGAAGCAATAAAAAACCGTCTTCGCGTTGCAAAAAAAAAAAAAAAAACACTCAACCGATTCTGCACACTCTTACGTTAAAATAAAAAAAAAAACTCATTTTTCTTTATAAAGTATCCGTGGGTGTCCCCATTGATATCACCTTTCTTCATAACTTATCACATATACATGCACCTCGGCGTAAGTAATGAATTACCTAACTGGGCCAATTGGAAGAAAAAAAAAAAGTCCCCTTGTTCATCCCGCGCGTAGGGGCCTCTTCCCTCCGTGCACATGCACATATGTGTTTTCTTTTTTTTTTTTTTTTTCTTTCTTTTGGAGGGGGGGACTACTTCTTGTGTCTAGCAGTGAACTGTGCAATGACGCGTACAAAGATGGATAGCGCTTATTGAACATGGCCACGTAAGATGAATCTTCCACCTGTTCTTTTATTTTTTGCTTCACAGAAGATGGGTGAAAATAAACGTATGGCCTTACACCAGCTTGTAAGTATACGGTTACCAACTTGCGTTAGCTATCCCCGAAGGGGGGAAGAGTATAAAAATAAATTCTTTTTGCTCTCTTTAAATGCTCCTAAAGTGGGAGGGGACTTATCAGGCCATGTGCGTTCACACAGCCCTTCGCCTTCTCACAGATAAATACACGCTGGTCATGCAACGTATCCTCCTGGTTCATCAACTCGTCGCTCTGTTGTGACAAAAAAAAAAAATAAAAAAGATATTTGTTTGGTGCAAATACACTTTGTTCCTCACGCGCGAGATTGAGAATTCAAATTTATAAGCCTATGCAAAAGTGTATGGGCTGGGTACGTACAGCAAAAAAACTTTGAATGGGGAACAAGACACAACGGAGTTGGCAGTATGCGGGCGCATCGCATAAGGGCGGCAACAATGCTACGGTGAACGGGGATATTGCCAACTATGCCGCTTTTTCTCTTCCTCGCTTTTTCTCTTCCTCGCTTCTTCTCTTCTTCTCTTCTTCGCTTCCCCGTTAGCTCTCACTAACTTGCGAAATTCAACTGAAGGTGCAATTTCCGTGCATCCCAATGTGCTGTAACCTGGGGTCACTTGAAAAAAAACTCTCCCCTGGTTATGAAAAAAAGAGAGCTCGAGGCCCCATCCGTTGCGACCATTTCACTTATCTGTGCCCTCCTTGGTGTGTAAACTTCTGGAGACCGCTCATGCGAAAAAGAATTTGACAAGGAAAAAAACGAAAAAAAGGAAAAAAAAAAAAAAAAATACTCATACAGCATGGCATGATAAAGGAAGAGGCTTCTCCCCCCCTTCCAACGACTCGCGACCAACACGACAAGTTTAAAAAAAGAAAAAAATGCTCACAAAAAAAAAACTCTGCATGTGCACCCTGCACATTATACACAATAATTTCGCCACGTGTGCATAGCAATACGGCCATAGACTACCAATACATGGGCCATATGCTGGGGGAAAATTCAACCTCCTATCGGGGCCCCCCTCCCCCCAAAAAAAAAAAAAAAACCGACTTAATGGTGCACCACGAGAAGTACTCGCCGACCCCACAAAAAATGAAGAAGAACAAAAAATACGATCACTCCTTTTTAACCCAGAATAGATTTACAAAAAAAATTTTCACTCAAACTGTTCTGTTATGTTGAAGGCGAATCTGTATGCGCTTCACTGCTTCTTTGTAAACTTGCTTTGCCCGTCCGTGAAGGAGGGCCATCACCAAACGGGGGCGCGGCAGCACAGTTAGCGCAATTGTTTGACGGTTAAGAATGAGAAAAAAAAAAAATGCTCCTATTAGTTTTACAAAAGGGGGAAAGCAATTTATAGGCGCTCCTTTACCGCGCCTCTCGGGCGATTATCCGAATTGGAGTTAGCCCCCAGGGGTGTATAGAATCCGTTGTCCTCATGCTCGCGTGCGGATGGCGTGCTCATGGGGCGATGTGAAAAGATGCGCCTGATGTAGCAACCCACATCCACGCCTACCCCTCCACACCACTTCGACTCAGTTTTGCAAAGACGGTTAAGTGCGCTGCGCGGGGACATTTCACCGGTGGTCACTCAGTCTAACTGAAAAGCGCCAATCTGCAACCGCCAATCAGCCTAACCGCAAACCAACAGTCAGCCTAACTGCAAGCCGCTATTCGCCAATCAGACTAACTACAAACTGCCAATCGGGAACCGCCTGGGAAGATGGCCACCATCCTGTCCATGGAATTTCCCTCGTCCGACGAGGAGGACGAGAACTACGACGTCGAGGCGGAGCTGCAGAAGGAGCTGAATGAGGGAGACCTGTCCGACGAAGTAAAGGAGGAGCTACAGGAAGAAGGCAAGCAGCTAGTGAGCAATCTGAGGAAGGCGAAGAGAAACAAAAGGAAAGATGAAACCAACCCAAAGATGATAAAAAGCATCATAAAGAACTCAATCATAAAGGAAAAAATTGAAAAAACCTACCACGACATTAACAGAGAATATGAGCTGCTGTACAAACACGAGAAGTCAGTTAGCGATGAAGACTTCCTGTTGCAATTTCACAAGAAGTATCCTCAGGAAGAGAAGAACTACAACACGAGGCAGAAGCTTCATGACCATTTGAAGAAGTACTCTCCATCGTTTGGCGGAAATGAAGCGTCCCCCGAGATGGACATAAAGGCATT
This sequence comes from Plasmodium inui San Antonio 1, assembly GCF_000524495.1. NCBI lineage: Eukaryota > Apicomplexa > Aconoidasida > Haemosporida > Plasmodiidae > Plasmodium > Plasmodium inui. Next base: position 200,882 of record NW_008481838.1, read on the forward strand.
CAAGGAGAAGTGCCGCAATCAACAGTATAACAGCGACATTTCAACCGTGGTGAAGAACGCGCTGGAAAACTTTTACGAAAATAACTCAGTGAAAGTGGAAAAAAAATACATGTACGCAGGAAAAGTATACACGGTCCAGAAAAAAATCGATAAAACCTCCTCCTCCTATAAGCGATACCTCAGAATGAAAGACAAAATGAACATCGGAGGAAATTTCGCAAACATTGATCAGCTTGTTGAGAGCATACAAGAAAATAAACAGATCAACACAGTCGATAAGTCCACGGAAGATTGGGCCTACTATAAAATCGCCAATTCCATCGATGAGGAGAAATTGAAGGCAGGGCAAAATTACTTGGAAAATAAAATTTTCAGTGAAAATGTCGAGCGGAAGGTGTACGAGAATAATATTAAGAAGCGGGCCCCTTGAAGGGGTGCACCTCAGGGATATAACCGTTTGTCTACGCATCTGTGTGCGCCTTTATGTTGTTACATGTTTGTTTTTGTGTCTGT